>NC_091449.1:28101247-28376247 GCF_964237555.1 Oryctolagus cuniculus | reverse complement strand
TAGTCACCAGCTTCCTGATTTACTACCTGAACTGGAATCAACAGTTGTGAGGGATGTTTCCCAAACACCCAGGCTGAACTGAATGTTCGTCTCTGGCAGTCAAAAACTTCTGCCGTAGGAAACAGAACATGTCCTCTACTCTGGGACTCCTTTTTCTTCTCATGGGGTTCTGTGGTGATCTGTGGTTTTCAACACAAATCCTGGTAGCATTCTGACTCAAAAGAAAGACCAGGGATAAGAGTTCTTTCTGGGGGCTGGTGTTGTGGCATAGCAAGTTACACTGCTGCATGCAGCACTAACATCCCACATGGATGCCAGTTTGACTCCCAGCTGCTCTACTTCTTCCCTAGCTCCTTGCTGGGTAAAGCAGCAGAGAATGTCCCAAGCACTTGGTCCTCTGCCCCCACATGGGAGACCTGGAGGAAGCTGCTGGCTTCAGCCTGGCCCAGCCCTGGCCATTGTGGCCATTTAGGGAGTGAGTCAGCAGATGGACCTCTGTGTTTCCTCTCTTTTTCTCTCTGTAACTATGCCTTGCAAATAAATACAACTTCAAAAAGTTATTCTCCATCAAGTAATACACCCTTTTCCAGGCAGTTGTAAAGCTGGGAGTCATAGCTTCTTTTATATTTTGGATAATAAGAGTTCTGGTTTGAAAGCATGTTCATCTGAAACAAAGATCACTCATTATCCTTTGTTAGAGAAGGGGGCTCTGCTCTTTGAAAGTGAAAATTAGAAGCGGTAATGTGTGATGAGCTCCACCTGCCAGGTCTGGGGAGACTTATTTGAAAGACAGGATACCAGGAGAGGAAGCTTTTCAGATTCCCTGGCCCTTGCTTTAGTCTTATGTCTTTACTTCTTTTGTTGCATCTTGATGTCAAGAGTGTACTCTTTATGCTGAAATGAGGAATTGTGTCTTACCTCTTTTGGGCCTTTTTCTAAGAAGAGTGTATATATTTTTCTTGCATATAAGGATGGCTTCTGGGGTGGGTGGATCTTTCTTGGAAGTTTTCACAAGCCAGCCAGTAGCCTATATTTTCTTCACAGAATTCAGTTTTTAGAAAAGCCTCCAATACAGCCAGACCATCTGTATGTAGGGAAGAGCAGGCAGAAAAATAAAAAGAAACATGAGGAATATGAGGAAGCTAATGATGAAATAATCCCTTGTACTTTTCTAGTACTAGGATTAGCTATTCTCGTTTTTACTCAATCCTGTAATCCTGCGGATTTAGCTCTTTAAAGACAAAGATGCCCGTAGGCAAAATACTTCATTGGTTCCATACTACTAAAACAGAAATACTTCAGTTTGTTTTAGTGCCAAAAATGTATTTACAGGAGAGGCATAAATCCTCAGGGAACTAAGTCTCTTGCAAATACTGCATGCAATGAAAAGCATCCTCAGCCTCAACCAAGAGCACTGCCATTGCAGAGCTGAAGGGTGATTTATCTTCCCCACCTGGTGTGAATATGCTGCAAAATAAGCGGAGATAAACAGACCTTCTAGGTTAAGTCAAATTCTCCCTGTTGAGCTGCTGATTTGAGGACACAGCCTTTCTGCACTCTTGTGATACTTGCAATGGATTCAATTCAAGCCTAATTCACAATTGCTGGCCAGCAGCTCCTGGAATGCTTCTGACCACAACAGTGCTTCCTTCGGGGAAGGTCTGCAAGAGCAGTTCTCTAATGAGTTGTACTCAGAGCAGTTCCCCTCCCAGCTCAGCAGTGAGCTCTTCAGATTGCAAACACAGGAATCTCAACTTACTTGATGAAAGCTTGCTACCTGCTTTTCTTGCCAATTGTGGCCTTCCCAGGAATGGTGGAGTTTTGCCATAGGTAGCTCAACCCGGTCTTCAGTACTCTTATTCTTACAAAAAAAAAAAAAAAAAAAAAAGACAATTCAGTAAGTGGTCATCCTTGAATACACTACTGAGCCTGAAAGCATTTTTACCAAATAAAGTCGCCCAATAGCTATAAACCAAAAGCCAACAACAGGCTTACCCACCTAATATTACACTCAGCCCCGAAGTACTAAGCAGTTTCATCAGTTCCTCAGAATGTAACTATGCTGTGAGCACTAAAGATAGGACTGCCCAAATTTTAATTATCAATACACTGCACAGCTAATAAGGCAGATGCTGTCTCTGGCCCACAAATGGAGACAGTTTCCCTGCAAGGTTAATCACAATTGGGAGACATTTTGCACCTGATGGAACCTGCAGCAGTACTGCCTTGAGCCTACTCCTCTCCTTCCCTTTCCACCTTTAGTCCTGGATGGGCCAGAGACCATGCACAGGAGGTGCCATTGGTCACCCGTGGCCCCCTGTCTACCTGCAATGCTCCTGGTAGGAAGATGCTGCAGAACAGTGATTTGTCCCATGATTGTCACTGTGTGAGATCAGCCCATCATGAGAAAATGACCATGGATTCAAATGAGATATCAACCGCAGAAGCACTTCCCCCAGCATCAGTGCAGGAGGGTGGATGATGGAAGGCACAGCATGGCCAGGACTCTAGGGACCCTGCAGGACTCTGCTGCCCTGGATGCCTATAGCAGGCAGCTGCATGAGGCCCAGTGTGCCAACAGCGCCCTCCTACGAAACCCTTCCCCCTGTCTGCCCATACAGACCACACAGATGCTGTGTCAGTGAGTAAATCAGCACCGCGCACTTGGTTTTCCTGATGAGACTTGGCCTTCATTACTTCCCCAAGCGCAGCACGTGCTGCAAGCCTCAGCCAGCAGGGCCAGCGGGAGAGGTGGCAACTACCAGCTGCCCAACAATGACCACCGCCTTTATAGCCAGCCTACATGGGGCGGGTCTGGCAGCACTGGTCCTGCCCCAGGGCAGGAAGGATTGGCCCCAGGTTCCCCGCTGGGTGGAGCCTGAGCTGTCCTGCAGCAGATTCTGGAAGCAAGAGAGCTGCTGATGGCTGAGGCCCTGGCTCAGAGCACACTTAGTGAGACCCCATGCCCGGCAAGGGCGCTGGGGCCCTGGACTTTCCCAGGCTGCAGTCCTAGGGTGGAGGCTTACTCAGCCCTCCTTCCCCAGCCCTGCCCACAGGTGGAGTGGGGTTCCCATGGGGGCATCTTCCTTCATGGGAGCATGGGTGAACCCCAAATGCCGCGACTCCCAGTTCTGAGTGCTGGCCCGCAGCCTTCCGGGAGGGAGTAGGATACAGAGACTTTGTGGGGAGGTGACACTTGAGCTGGGCCTGTATTTTGGGTTTGCTCTGGATGCACAACCCAGCGCGCCTGGACCTGCTGGTCTGCTGCAGGCCTCCTGGAGGCTCTGGGAGCTGGGCGTCCTGGTGGCAAGGGCAGGAGGGTGGGAGGTCGAGGCGCTGAGCTCCCGCTGGGTGCACCAGGCACTTTGGAGCTGTTCAGAGTAAGGAGTTGAGGTCACCTCCTGAACCACTGCTGGTCCCAAACTCCTGGTTTGGGATTTTCCAGAACCTGAAGTAGGGGTGTGGTGGGGGTGGTAGTGGTTGGCTTCAATGCACTGTATTTGTGAATTCTTCAAACACAGCTTCTCCCTACTCCTGCAGGCTTTCAGGTGATTGACGAGGACAGAGTCCCTCCACTGCAAAGTGACTGAAGTTTGGAAACTACGTCCAGAACATCACAGTGTGTATTCAGCTGATCATCCTTCAGGCCTGCAGGTGGACAGCAAGAGCAACAGTAAGATATTAACTACTGTAGATACTCTCCTTTCTTTCCAGTAGACCCACCAAAAGAGAATGGGAGATGAGTACTTGAACATTGGAACCAGTCAGCATGCTAGGGTGAGCTGCCAGTACTTGGAGCTCAGGAGTGGACATGGAGAGCAAAACATGCATTGTAACTAAAGAGGACAGTAAGGCATTTTACTGTGAAAAGGGAAATCATTTAAAAGTGAGCAAGACACCTTAAGGAAATGTCTGTATAGTTATTTTTGTTTATTTGCAAGGCAGAGAGAGCCCTTCCATTTATTGCTCATTCCTCAAATGTCTGCACCAACCAGAGCTGGGTCAGGCTGAAGCCAGGAACTCAGTGTGGGTCTCCCACACAGGTGGCAGGGACTCAAGTACTTGAGCCATCAGCTGCTGCCTCCCAGGGTTCTGTTAGCAGGAAGCCAGAAGCAGAAGCAGGGCTAGGGCTTGAGCCCTGAGAATTCTGACTGGGATGTGGAAGGCTTTACCACTATGCCAAACACATGCTCCAGTAAGCTGTTTCAACACGTTTGCAAAATGTAAGAATGTGGTTTTAAATATATGCTCTTTATCTTAAAAATTTGCATAATCTTATATTCAGTTTCATATGATTCAATACTTATTATTAAATACAAGTAACATTTAGATACATGCTTTCCTCACCAATACAAACCTCAGTAATTTTTTCACTTAGAACCTTGAATATTAGCATTCATTCAGACTGAAGTTCACTCATAAGCTGGGAATTCTGACAAAGAGACAGTAGGGAAAAAATCTAGATGTGTATCTGATACCTAATAAGGTTCTGAACCTGATTGACAGAATCTGAGTAACTGTTCAGAGAGTGACTTCATACCTCTCCCCTCTGTAATGAGAAGACTGTGTCCTTTGGCCACTTTCACATGATGTTATGTAAATTTTACCTGAAAAGCCTTTTATAAATTCTGAAGTACCATACAGAAGCATATATGCATTTCCATATGTGTGAAAAAAGGCAATGTCAAAGGCATAGCTATTCCAGAGAGAAGTTAGGAGGATTAGCTCAGTTTTTAAGTGTGTAAGTACCATTAAATATCAACATATTTGAAATAGATTTATATATAGAGTGTGGAGTTCATGATAGATATTGAATAAATGCACTCTGGATAATAAGCAAATATCAGAAATAATGCCACACCCATCAGTGTTTAAACTCTTCAGACAGCTCCGTGCCAGGGAAGTGCAGTGATCCCTGTAAATTAACAAAAATCAATCTGTGTATACCCATGGAAGCCACTGGTTTATATGCAGCCTATACTAGAGGTTTTTGTGTTTAGTTAAATTACTTGATTTTTTAATGAATGTTTTCAGACTGATACCTGATGCTGAGTGGCAGACAATTTTTTCTGAAAAGTATGTGGTTGAGAAATATAAATATAAATCAGTTTATAATTTTTGTGTCTGAATATTTTTATGCATTGAGACAGTACCTGCAATAATCAGAAGACTTTTCCTCAAAAAGTTGCTACATTGATGCATCTTCATTTATGTATATAATGTATGTTTAGGTAAAAGGAAGAGAGAGAGAGAGAGAGAGAGAGATCTCTATCTTTCATCTGCTGGCTCACTTCCAGATGGCCACAAAAGCTGGGGCTGAGCCAGGCCGAAGCCAGGACCCTGGAAGTCTGCTCCAGTCCCCCATGGGGGTGCAGGAACCCAAACACTTGGGCAATTTTTGCTGCTTTCCCAAGCAAAGAGCTGGACGAGAAGTGAAGGAGGTGAGTCTCAAAGCAGTGCCATAAGGCATGCTGCTGTTGCAGTTGGCAACTTACTCCTTTGTGCCACAACGCTGGCCCTGGATTGATGACATATTGAAGTGCTGCCACTGGCTTTTGGCTAAATAGGATGACTTAACGTGTTTTCCACTCTGTGGAAGAGGAACAAATAAGGCAGTTGGTTGTAAAAGTTGCCCATGGAAACCACAGCCTGAGAAAGATGAATCAACTCACCTTGCATTTTCCACGTTGCATCTACACCACCCTTTTCTGGACAAACATCTGATGGTATGCCCTTGTGATGGAGGTTCTCAGGGTGCTGGAACTTTTTGTAATTTTTTTAAAAATATAGATTAAGAAGAAGGCAAATAAACAAAAAATTACAAACTGCTGCCAATACCAAGAAGAGATTATTGAGCGTAAAAGGTCACCTGTTGGAGCTAGCACTATGGCACATCAGGTTAAAGCCCTGGCCTGAAATACAGGCATCCCATATGAGTGCTGGTAGAGTCCCAGCTGCTCCACTTCCAGTCCAGCCTCCTGCTAATGCACCTGGGAAAACATTATAGGATGGCCCAAGTCCTTGGGCCCTTTTGCTCATGTGGAGACCCAGAAAAAGCTCCTGGCTCCTGGCTTCTGATCAGCTCACTCTCTACCTCTCCATATAACTTTTTCAAATGAATAAAATATTTTTTTTTAAAAAAGGTATCCTGCCATACTTCTTTCTTCCCTGTTAATTCCTAGGAATTAAAAATTGTTACAGGGCCAGCACTGTGGCAAAATGGGTTATAGCAACACCTGCAGCACTAGCATCCTCTATGGGCACCATTGCATGTTCTACTTCTGATGCAGGTCTCTGAAAACATACTGGGAAAACAGTAGAATATGGTAGAAATCCTTGAGTCTTGCACCCAAGCGAGAGACCTCGATGAAATTTCCCTGACCCCTGGCTTTTTTTTTTAAAGATTTGTTTATTTATTTGAAAGAGTTACAAACACCCACCCACCCACACACACACACACACAGAGAGAGAGAGAGAGAGAGAGAGAGAGAGAGAGGTCTTCCATCTGATGGTTTACTCCCCAGCTGGTTGCAATGGCTGGAGCTGCGCTGATCTGAAGCCAGGAGCTAAAAGCTTCAAGTTCTCCCATGCATGTGCATGGGCCCAAGCACTTGGGACATTTTCTACTGCTTTCTCAGGACATAGCCAGGAGCTAGATCAGAAGTGGAGCAGCAAGGACTCAAACCAGTGCCCATATGGGATGCCCATAATGTTTTCTTTAATTGGAGAAATGTTCCTTTGATAGAATGAGCGTATGACCCCACAATATTCTCTACTTACTCATAATAGGGTCTGAAATGTAAAAGTCATGATTAATTTCTTAGAAGAAAATTTACATACCCAGAAGCAAAGAGTGAAAATTAACCTTTTGTTTTTCTCATGAATGAATCAGAGTTTCAAAACTAATACTTAACTTGTATTTTAGAGGAGTTAATGACTTAACCATCTCTTCTATTAGAAATACTACGTTGTGGCCAGTGCTGTGGCACAGCAGGTTAAAGCACTGGTCTCAAGTGCCAGCATCCCATATGGGCTCCGGTTCTAGTCCCAGCTGCTCCTCTTCTGATCCAGCTCTCTGCTATGGCCTGGGAAAGCAATAGATGGCCCACATCTTTGGGCTGTTCTGAAGCTCTTAGCATAGTGAACATATATTAGATTCTCATTATTGAAATCTTTAGAAATGTCAGAAAGCATGTAACTTTCTTTAATGATCTGAAACAGAGATGAGATCCATAAGGGCAGAACTGCTCAGCAGCCACACTGCAGGAATATGTATCTTTCTGACGATATCTTCATCTGCTTCTTGCAGTTGCAGCTAGTCTATGAGCTCTTGGTCTGTTTTCTGCCCTTGGGAGGGCCTAGGGTGCTCTATATTGTCTGTAAGGATTCAAAATTTGTTGTATATTAGTGTCTAATCATAAAATTTCCAAAGTGACAAGCTGGATGTAATAAACTATTCCAGACTGCAAAAAAAAAAAAACACAAAAAACAAGAAAATACAAACATGGTGTACTGTCTATAAAGTACAGCGGTAGATCTGTATTATAGAGATACACATCTCTACACAATTCTCTGTTTCTTTCCCTCTGAAAGTCTACATTCAGCTCTCGATGGTGTGATTACTTAGGAATAGATTTCATATACTTACTTTCATAATCAGTGAACTCGGAATTATTATTGTAGTATTGAGGATTGTACTGACTAAAACACTATGTTTATTCCATGTTAAATAACATCATCGTATCTTTGGATTCCATTTGTCCTGCTACTGATGTATTCACAGGAGAGGGGAGGTGGGAGGAAAACCCAAGATCCATCAGGGTGGAGGAGGAATGTCAGAGGCTGTGGTTCTATTGTACTGCAGCTTGGGTTCTGGAAGAACACATTAATGCACCCAGATGGTTTGAAGCTAACTGAAGGGCTATGTTCTGTACAATTGTCTGTGGTGCTGCATTTTCATTTATGTAAAATTTATTTCCTTCAAGTAATATATTAATTTGGATGAAAATGAAGATGTTAAGGAATTTTCAGAATGGGTCTGTTTAACCCTCATTGGCTTTGTTTTTAGGCACTTAACTCAGAAAAGAAAAGATAGAAAAATACGTTTTGGGTTCTCTTCATCTGTACCACGGCACTCTTTGGTTAAGATTTGTCATTTTGTCATATTTGATTCTCTAGACTCCCTGAAAAATCCCCTACTTCATTAGATGGAGTCCGTGTCTCACCATGGCAGTGAAATGTTCCAGCTTTGCATTTAGCTAGGCCGTGGACACATGCCATGGCACTTGCCAGCCAATTGTGTCAGGGGCATCATCTGAATCAGAATTACTTGCATGAAAACAAGGAGTTGCAGATTCTTCCAGTGAAAGTGGAGAGGAGCAAGAGCTGCAGAACATTGCCAGGGTTGAATGTGCCATGGGATGCCATGTGGTGGCTGGTGTCTGGGGTGCTGGTTCTGCAGAAGATAGGGCTTATGGGGGCTGGTGCTGTGGTATAGCAGGTGAGGCTGCCTCCTGCAGTGCCAGCATCCCATATGGTCACCGGTTGGAGTCCAGCCTGCTCCACTTCCAATCCAGGTGTGCTGTGGCATGAGAAAGCAGTAGAAAATGGCCCATGTCCTTGGACCCCTGAACCCACATGGGAGACCTGGAAGAAGCTCCTAGCTCCTGGCTTTGGATCAGCTCTGCTCTGGCCATTGCATCCAATTGGGGAGTAAACCAGCAGATGGACGATTCTCTCTCTCTCTCTCTCTCTCTCTCTCTGCCTCTCCTCTCTCTGTAATTCTGACTTTCAAATAAATAAATCTTTTTTTTTAAAAAAAGCTTATGCTTAAGGGTAGTGTTCATGGAAAATGTGTGGGACATTTTTCAGCAAGATTTTAGATGAATTTTCCAACCCCTGAACCTCCTAGAGATTGGAATAGACTTCTAATGCGTAACTTCCACTTATGCTTAATTAGGTTTTTGTTTTGAATTGTTTTTGATGAAACAGCAAGGAATTCTGAGTTATAGACTTCCTATTTCAGAGACAGAAGAACACTGATGCCTGCATTATAATTAAATAATGCCTATCACCCTTTCTTAAGCAACAAATGATCACAGATTCTCTCTTTGCTGCTAAGTAATGAGCATGGTGATTCTTCCCACCGTAACCACCTTCCCACCTACACTCCCTCCCCTCTTCCTCCTTCCTCTCCTATTGACATGGAATGCCTTACATAGCTAGGCTGAACTTTTAATCCACTTGGCCCTAGGTGTTCATACACTTCAACTCTGTGTGATTTATTCATATGCCCTTTTTATGACAAGGCTTATGTCAGAACGACAAATTATATATTCACCTAATACTGAGAGTCATCAAATTGATTTCTATTTTCTTCTCTCTTAGGCAGTTCTTGAGGGGCAGAAATATTTATTTTGTATATCATGTATTTATTCAACTAAAAGACTGACTGTCAAGATGCTGAGTTTTAGTGTCAAAGCAAATATGTTTCTAGACCCCATGAAGTTTACAGTCTGGCAAGAAAGAGCCATCTACCCAAAGAATATTGTTTAACATAGTAAATGCTGGGGTGAAGTCAGTGGATAAAGATTGAAGCATTCTTAATCTAGCACTAACTCTAATCCCATGATCTCTAATTGAGAGAAGTAATCAGAAACACAGAACTCCATGTTACCCAGTTATCTCTTTGAATTTCTGATTAAAAAATAAAACATATCAAACAACACACAAATACCTAGGAGTGCATAATATTTATATACTATCTTGATATTAAAAATAAGAACAAATAACCATGAAAAATAGCAACTTTGAATCTCCTTTGTTTTCTAGACAAGTTATAATCCTATGTGGTTCTTTACAGTACATTATTACCATAAATTACAGTACATCATTACAGTAAATTATTACAGTAAATAATTACAGTAAATTATTTTTGTAGGTACTCTTCATCTCTCTCACATTTTTCCATTTGATAAATCAGATTTTAAAAACTGAGACACAAGACAAAAGAAATATCTTTAAGCTAGTATTATATATTGATTGACATTCTAAAAAACAGTTATTTATTTATTTGAAAGTCACAGTTACACAGAGAGGAAGGGGAGAGAGAGAGAGAGAGAGAAGCATCTTCCATCTTTTGGTTCACTCACCAATTGGTCACAATGGCTGGAGCTGTACTGTGGGGAGCAATCCGGACTAGACTGAGTTGCTCGAATTAGGACTTATTCTATGCATCTGCTCTCCCACAATATGGCGCTGGGAGAGAAGTAAACAGCTTCCGCACAGCTGCCTCCAGTTCAACCAATTAACTGTAGGACTTGCTCCTGATTGGAGAGCAGCGTACTCAGCCGAGTTGGGATTGGCGGAGGAGGACTATAAAGGAGGAGAGAGACGGCATGCACGGGGAACATCTATGGGGAACATCTAGCTGAAGGAACACCCGTGCAGCCCCCCAGAGAGCCGGCCGGCGGTGTGCCGCTCCCCTGCGGAAGTGGGGAATGCGGCCAGGGGGAACTGCCCTTCCACGGAGGTGGAAGGGATAGTAGCCAACCCGGGAAGAACCAGCAGCAAACCCGGGGAGGGCCGAGCAGACGAAAGAACAGCGCAGGGTCCTGTGTTGCTCCTCCACGAAGAGGGGGAGCGACATAATGGTGCCGTGACTCGGATAGGAAACCTAGGACGGATAGAAAACTTAGGAGGATAGGAAACCTGACTCGGATAGGAAACCTAGCTCGGATAGGAAACCTAGGAGGGAAAGACCGGGAAGAGGTGCAAAATATCGGAGAGAGAGACTAGTAAACAGCCTAGGGAAAAGCCGGACGAAAAAGGAGCCGGAAGAAGCTATTGAAAGCCTAGGCATAGACTCGGATTCGGACTACGGGGGGAAGCTGGGAGAAATCTCTAAGGTCGAAAGCGAAAGTGAAAGCTAGAACAAACAGACTCGGACGCGGACTGTGGGGAGAGGCCAGGAGAAATGAGGGAGGAGTATCGTTGGAAGAAAGCTTGGGGAAACATACCGGGTAGAGAAAAATGTTAGGGAAATTGAAGCCGCGGGGGGCAGGCCGAGGCGGAAACGAAAGCCACTTTGAGGTTCTCAAGTTAGCCCGGGAATAGGGGGCGAAAAGTTGAAACTAGAAGCTGAGACGCAAGCCAGATTGGGATCCGTCTGATTAGCCCGGGGAGCAAAGGACGGGAAGCCAAATCGTGAGGCGGAGACGTACGCTGGGTTGAATTCGCCAGACTAGCCCGGGGAACTTAGATTGAATCCTAGTGGTGGAGACGCAAGCTACGCTGTGTTACTCGCGGAAGCCGCCGCGTGCAGAGAGAGCACGGGGCGTGAGTAGATAGGGAACGGGGCTGGCGTAGGCCGTGGTTCAGACGCGAAAGGGTTAAGCGTGGAGACCGCGGACCGCGCAAAGCCGGGAAGCCGCGCAGATGAGGCGCGGGCTGAAGCGGCTCAGAGCCGGCGAGGCGCGGAGAAGCAGCCTCGGGGCGGAGCCCGCTGGCGGGGCGAGGCGCCGGGAAGCTGCGCGGAGCCGTGAAGCTGCCGGCAGGGCGAGGCGCCGGGAAGCCGCGGGGATAAGAGAAAACAGAAGTTTAGAAATGGAATGAGAGCGGGAAGCTGCGGGGATAAGAGAAACAGAAGTTTGGAAGTGAAGTAAAAGAGAAATGGGAATGCTGGAAGATAGAAGTGAAATGGGAGAGGTAGGAATGCCCGGAGATAGAGAAATAGAGAAAAATAAGGCCTCCCCTCAACATGCCAATTAGAAGGCTTGGATTCGGTCTGCCTAATCAAGTGAGGCGATGAGCACCTGCGGGCAGCTAGCAGCTTATGCGCCGCAGGTCACCGAAGACAGGCACGAATTAACATCAGTAAGGCTTCCCCACAATACAACAATATTAAGCTTGGATTCGGTCTGCCTGATTTAAGGCGGTAAGCGCCAGCAAAGCTCGACCAGAGTATGAGCTGCAGGTCACCGAAGATAGGCACGAACCAACACTAATAAGTCTCCCCCACAATACGGCAATGAGAAGGCTTGGATTCGGTTTGCCTGATAGGTTTTGTAAACACCTGCAGGCAGTTCTAGCAGAGCAGAGTATGCGCTGCAGGGCACCGAACACAGGCACGCATCAGCGCCTAAAAACCTCCTCACAATGGCGAAGAGAGGACCCGGATTCGGTTTTCCTGATTGATAGGACTTGTAAGAGCCTGTGGCAACGCTAGCAAGTAGAGCAGAGTGTGTGCCGTGGGACACCGAAGACAGGCGCGTATCAATGCCAAAAAATAAAAAGAAAGGGGGATCTGTGGGGAGCAATCCGGACTAGACTGAGTTGCTCGAATTAGGACTTATTCTATGCATCTGCTCTCCCACAATATGGCGCTGGGAGAGAAGTAAACAGCTTCCGCACAGCTGCCTCCAGTTCAACCAATTAACTGTAGGACTTGCTCCTGATTGGAGAGCAGCGTACTCAGCCGAGTTGGGATTGGCGGAGGAGGACTATAAAGGAGGAGAGAGACGGCATGCACGGGGAACATCTATGGGGAACATCTAGCTGAAGGAACACCCGTGCAGCCCCCCAGAGAGCCGGCCGGCGGTGTGCCGCTCCCCTGCGGAAGTGGGGAATGCGGCCAGGGGGAACTGCCCTTCCACGGAGGTGGAAGGGATAGTAGCCAACCCGGGAAGAACCAGCAGCAAACCCGGGGAGGGCCGAGCAGACGAAAGAACAGCGCAGGGTCCTGTGTTGCTCCTCCACGAAGAGGGGGAGCGACACTGTACAGCTCCAATGCCAGCAGTCAGGAGCTTCTTCTGGGTCTCCCACACAGATGCAGCTGCCCAAGGACTTGGGCCATCTTCCACCGCTTTCCCTGGCCATAGCAGAGAGTTGGATCGAAAGCAGAGTAGCCGGGTTCAACCTCCACCCATATGGAATGTCAATGCTTTACATGCTATGCCACAGTGCTGGCCCCTTGATTGGCCTTTAACTTAGACTTTTTTATGATATTAAAAAACACCATGCTTTTCTAAGCTCTTTCCATTCAGTTTCTATTTTGTAAACTCCAGATAATACTGTCCCCAGAATTAATCTAAGGTATAAATGCTATGATATAAGGCATTTAAACCCTTAACCTGTCTCTTTGAATACGCAGCTATGTTAGCTCTGTGTCCATTCTTCTGTCTCTGTACTAGATGAATAAAACGACAGTGTAAAATGATTTGAAAAGAACTATAAGGGGTCGGTGCTGTGCTGCTGCTGCCAATTGGGGAGTGAACCAGCAGATGGTAAACCTCTCTCTCTCTCTCTGTCTCTGCCTCTCCTTCTCTGTAACTCTGACTTCCAAATAAATCAATAAATCTTAAAAGAACTATAAACATCAATAAAACACAAATGAAAATTGTATTCTCAAAACTGGATATTAAACCATGCCTTCTACACCTCTGTTAAAAGCTACATTCTATCATAGTCATTTATGATTTCTAGGGCCAAAGTAGTAAATAAGATTTTTCTGGAAGAGACAGAGGTTATGAGGGAGCCAGGATTTGGGGTCAGTTAGCAGCAGTGAGTGTCACTCTTTCAGATTTGATTCAGGAAAGGAAGAAAGCAACTGATCCCTGAGATTTTGGTGGGGGGAAGGAAAGGAAGGAGGGACTGAATAAAAGCAAAGGCCCTCTGGTTGTGGGCACCCACCCCTGACTACAGCCTTTGGGAGGGCCAGCTGGTGTCTCTATGGATGATGTGGCCTGTACTCCATTTCCCAGAGTTCCCAGGAGCTCAGATGTATTATGCCTTCTGAATGCCTGTGCACATGTGCATGCTGCTGCCATTCCCTGGGGCCTGAGTTGGAACAGAGGGAGTTCATTCCCTGATCAGGGTCAGCCCTGGGGGCTGTGCTTCTCCTTCTCTGGCATTTACTGCATCTCCTGCTCTGCACGTGCGATCCCAGGGAGTTTCCAAGTGCTCACCCCGAGCCTGCCTCCTGCTGCATCTTCCCTCTTCATCATTCACCTGTGGGTCCCACTTACCAGGGAGTCTCTTCCCGCCACTCCCCGAATCGCTCCCCGTGTGTCCAGAAGAAAGGGTACCTCCTCCAGGGACTTTCTGCTGCAGGTTTGGCATGCAGGAAGGGGCAGGACATGTGTGGGAGAAGGGTGGGTGCCAGGGAGCCATAGATCATGGCAGCTTCCCCCGAGGTCAGGACTGGGACCCGGGCTGTTCTGTCTCCCACCTCCACTTCCCAGGCTCCCAGTGCCTGGAATCTCTCCTGCAGGACCTCACCCAAACTGTCCCTAATGCGCTTTATTTAGTGGTTACAGGAGAGAGGGGGCAGCATTCTGGGAACATGCACACGCAGGGAAGGAAGGCAGAAAGACTCCAGCTCTCCACAGTTAAATAAGCTGGGTTCCCACTGTGGGTGGTCTCAGAATGCAGTCTGGCCAGGCCTCTTGATGTTTACTGGACTGGTTCCTGCAGGGTGGGTCTGGGTGGCCTTCAGCAGGGAGCCTGGGGCAGCAGAGGGGTGGGCAGGAGGATCTGACTAGGTTCTGCCCCACTGCTCTCATCCTGCACCTCATCTTCCTGGTGGGGAGCAGTGTGAAGTGTGCATTGATCCCTCTCAAGTATTAATTATCAGACTTTTCCAATGTGGAATTTGAAGCTGTTCCAGAAACCTGGGGTGGGAAAACTCCCTTCTTTCAAACAGGCACAGAGACAGTGGAGGATCCAAGGAGTTTCTATTAATGGCCCTAGGCTCAGCTGGAATGATTTCCTGAGAATTGTGCATCAAATTCAAGTTTCTTAGCTGTTACAGCATTGGTGGGTTTAAATGGCAGCCTTCATGACTTAGGTCCACATTTCCAATGGTCAGTGGGTCCAGTATGTTTGTAAAAGAGATGCCGGGGACAGATTTATTAGGATAGATTTATGACTGGAGTTTACAGAAGCAGAACTTAGGACATCTTCCCTCCCTAGATAAGATTTCAGTGGGCAGCTGTTTCACTCGTTAATTGTGAGCATCCACTTTTAAAGGTTTGTGTTGGATGTGGTCCACTTCTCTTTCTTTGATGATTTATTTGGCTGCTTTTCATTTTCTGTCTTCAGCTATTTCTTCTCCTGTTAGCAAGGCTGTCAACTGTTTTGACCTGACGCTGATCCCTTTGCAAAGTGAGAAGGGAACTAAAATTAATGCAAGTCTACTGTGTTGTCAATAACTGGAGCTACTTTTTTAAAGATTTATTTATTCATTTGAAAGAGTTACACAGAGAGAGGAGAGAGAGAGAAAGAGAGAGAGACGTCTTCTGTCCGATGGTTCACTCCCCAATTGGCAGCAACAGCTGGAGCTGTGCCAGTCTGAAGCCAGGAGCTTCTTCTGGGATGAAGCTGTTTTTTAAAATAATTATTTATTTATTTGAAAGGCAGAGTTACAGAGTGGTAGAAACAGAAATCAATGGTTGGAGCTGTTTGGATCCACAACCAGAAGCCAGGAGCTTTGTCCAGGTCTCATAGGTGGGTGCAGGAGATGAGGGATTTGGGCCATCTTCTACTGTTTTCCCAGGCCACAGCAGAGAGCTGGATGGGAAGTGCAGCAGCCAGGATCCCAACCGGCACCCATATAGGATGCTGACACTGCAGGCAGTAGCTTTACCCACTATGCAACAGTGTTGCCCACTAACTGGAGCCCTTTTAATCTGAGTTTGCATAAAGTGGAGAATTACAACATCATAAATACAGATAAGTAACATCTTTTTCTCTGCCCAGTACTTTACAGTTACCCAGTGATCCACTGAGAATCTTACATTCCACACTGTGTAATTAAGAAGGTCAGTTAATTGTCTTATTTTGGGTTCTGTGGTTAAACCCATGACATTTTTAAAATGGGAGGATATTAGTTCTACAATTTCATAAAGACTGCTCTGTGGAAGCATCAATAGAAGTTATAACTGTGAGAGTGGTAAGAAAGAAGAGGGGAAGAAATAAGTGCCCCTTACTCCACTCAGAGATGTCCACAAATGGAGTAGAAGATGTGCCCTTGAAAACTATGGCTGACTTTCTGGGACAAACTGTGTTTGAGTGCTTCACATGTTCTTATAGAAAGGTGTTGCCACCAGGTTATTAGTATATTTATTTAGTTAGTTTTTAAAGATTTATTTATTTATTTGAAAATCAGAGCTACACAGAGAGAGAAGGAGAGACAGAGAGAGAGAGAGATAGAGAGAGAGAGAGATAGAGATATGTCTTCCATCAGGTTCATTTCCCCAGATAATACTACATCATTGTGAACTTTGCTCAGTTCCTGACCTATACCTTTCCTTTAACCTAGTACTTTGCCATGTAGTAGCCCATGAAAACTGCAGACTGCATAAATGAATGAATATTTGGAGGGTTGTGATTTCTTAGAGGAACATCATGAGACAGAAGGAATAAAACAAAACAAAAGTATCCTCCGTATATAGAAGATATACTGTTTTTGCAAGCTATAGAGAAGAGGAAGAAGAAGGAAAGTAGTGAGACTGGAAAGGTTGTGGCAAAGGTAATAGGCACTAGTCAAGAATTCAACAAGCCCATTAGGAAAGTATTTTTTTTATTTTTTTTATTTTCTTTTTTTATCTTTTATTTAATGAATATAAATTTCCAAAGTACGACTCATGGGTTACAATGGCTTTCCCCCCCATACCGTCCCTCCCACCCACAACCCTCCCCTTTCCCACTCCCTCTCCCCTTCCATTCACATCAAGATTCATTTTTGATTATCTTAATATACAGAAGATCAGCTTAGTATACCTTAAGTAAGGATTTCAACAGTTTGTTCCCACACAGAAACATAAAGTGAAAAATAATAGATGATTTTTTTTTTAAATGATGATGAAATCAGATCAGACCTATTGTCATGTTTAATCCCAGTGAGAGTCAAGTTGGGAATTGATAATTTCTTTTTTTTTTTTTTACAGAAGATCAGTTTAGTGTACATTAAGTAAAGATTTCAATCGTTTGCACCCCCATAGAAACACAAAGTGAAATATACTGTTTGAGTAGTCGTTATAGCATTAAGCCTCAGTGTACAGCACATTAAGGACAGAGATCCTACATGAGGAGTAAGTGCACAGTGACTCCTGTTGTTGACTTTACAAATTGACACTCCTGTTTATGGCATCAGTAATCTCCCTTTGCACCAGTCATGAGTTTCCAAGGTTATGGAAGCCCCTTGAGTTCTCCGACTCTTATCTTGTTTAGACAAGGTCATAGTCAAAGTGGAGGTTCTCTCCTCCCTTCAGAGAAAGGCACCTCCCTCTTTGAAGACCTGTTCTTTCCACTGGGATCTCACTCACAGAGATCTTTTTGCCAGAGTGTCTTGGCTTTCCATGCCTGAAATACTCTCATGGGCTTTTCAGCCAGATGCGAGTGCCTTTAGGGCTGATTCTGAGGCCAGAGTGCTATTTAGGACATCGCCATTCTATGAGTCTGCTGAGTATCTCACTTCCCATGTTAGATCACTCTCCCCTTTATTTATTCTATCGGTTAGTGTTAGCAGATACTAGACTTGTTTATGTGCTCCCTTTGACTCTTAGTCCTTTCATTATGATCAATTGTGAACTGAAATTGATCACTTGGAATAGTGAGATGGCATTGGCACATGCCACCTTGATGGGATTGAATTGGAATCCCCTGGTATGTTTCCAACTCTACCAATTGGGGCAAGTCAGCCCGAGCATGCCCCAAATTATACATCTCTTCCCTCTCTTATTCCCACTTTTATGTTTAACAGGGATCACATTTCAGTTAATTTTCAACACTTAAGAATAACTGTGTGATAATTACAGAATTAAACCAGTCATATTAAGTAGAACAGACAAAAAAAAATACTATGAGGGATAATGTATTAAGTTGTCCATTAGCAGTCAGGGCTATGCTGATCAAGTCACCATTTCTCATAGTGTCCATTTCACTTCAGGAGGTTTCCTTTTTGGTGTTCAGTCAGTTGTCACTGATCAGGGAGAACATATGGTATTTGTCCCTTTGGGACTGGCTTACTTCACTCAGCATGATGTGTTCCAGATTCCTCCATTTTGTTGCAAATGACTGGATTTCGTTGTTTCTTACTGCGGTATAGTATTCTAAAGAATACATATCCCATAATTTCTTTATCCAGTCTACCAATGATGGGCATTTAGGTTGGTTCCAGGTCTTGGCTATTGTGAATTGTGCTGCAATAAACATTAGGGTGCAGACCGCTTTTTTGTTTATCAATTTAAACTCCTTTGGGTAAATTCCAAGGAGTGGGATGGCTGGGTCGAACGGTTTCTGAGGAATCTCCAGACTGATTTCCATAGTGGCTTGACCAGTTTGCATTCCCACCAACAGTGGGTTAGTGTCCCTTTTTCCCCACATCCTCGCCAGCATCTGTTGTTGGTAGATTTCTGTATGTGAGCCATTCTAACCGGGGTGAGGTGAAACCTCATTGTGCTTTTGATTTGCATTTCCCTGATTGCTAGTGACCTTGAACCTTTTTTCATGTGCCTGTTGGCCATTTGGATTTCCTCTTTTGAAAAATGTCTATTGAGGTTCTTGGCCCATCTCTTAAGTGGGTTGTTGGTTTTGTTTTTGTGGAGTTTCTTGATCTCTTTGTAGATTCTGGTTATTAACCCTTTATCTGTTGCATAGTTTGCAAATATTTTTTCCCATTCTGTCGGTTGTCTCTTCACTCTCCTGACTGTTTCTTTTGCAGTACAGAAACTTCTCAATTTGATGCAATCCCAATAGTTGATTTTGGCTTTGACTGTCTGTGCCTCCCGGGTCTTTTCCAGAAATTCTTTGCCTGTGCCAATATCTTGAAGGGTTTCTCCAATGTTCTCTAATAACTTAATGGTGTCAGGACGTAGATTTAGGTCTTTAATCCACGTTGAGTGGATTTTTGTGTAAGGTGTAAGGTAGGGGTCTTGCTTCATGCTTCTGCACGTGGAAATCCAGTTTTCCCAGCACCATTTATTGAATAGACTGTCCTTGCTCCAGGAATTAGTTTTAGATCCTTGATCAAATATAAGTTGGCTGTAGGTGTTTGGATTGATTTCTGGTGTTTCAATTCTGTTCCATTGGTCTATCCATCTGTTTCTGTACCAGTACCATGCTGTTTTGATTACAACTGCCCTGTAGTATGTCCTGAAGTCTGGTATTGTGATGCCTCCGGCTTTGTTTTTGTTGTACAAGATTGCTTTAGCTATTCGAGGTCTCTTGTGCCTCCATATGAATTTCAGCATCATTTTTTCTAGATCTGCGAAGAATGTCTTTGGTATCTTGATTGGGATTGCATTGAATGTATAAATTGCTTTTGGGAGAATGGACATTTTGATGATGTTGATTCTTCCAATCCATGAGCATGGAAGATTTTTCCATTTTTTGGTATCCTCTTCTATTTCTTTCTTTAAGGTTTTGTAATTTTCATCGTAGAGATCTTTAACGTCCTTGGTTAAGTTTATTCCAAGGTATTTGATTGTTTTTGTAGCTATTGTGAATGGGATTGATCTTAGCAGTCCTTTCTCAGTCATGGCATTACTTGTGTATACAAAGGCTGTTGATTTTTGTGCATTGATTTTATATCCTGCCACTTTGCCAAACTCCTCTATGAGTTCCAATAGTCTCTTAGTAGAGTTCTTTGGATCCTTTAAGTACAGAATCATGTCGTCTGCAAAGAGGGATAGTTTGACTTCTTCCTTCTTGATTTGTATTCCTTTGATTTCTTTTTCTTGTCTGATGGCTCTGGCTAAAACTTCCAGAACTATGTTAAATAGCAGTGGTGAGAGTGGGCATCCCTGCCTGGTGCCAGATTTCAGTGGAAATGCTTCCAACTTTTCCCCATTCAATAGGATGCTGGCTGTGGGTTTTTTATAAATTGCTTTGATTATATTGAGGAATGTTCCTTCTATACCCAATTTGCTTAGAGTTTTCATCATGAAAGGGTGTTGAATTTTATCAAATGCTTTCTCTGCATCAATTGAGATAACCATATGGTTTTTCTTCTGCAGTCTGTTAATGTGGTGAATCACATTGATTGATTTGCGAATGTTGAACCATCCCTGCATACCAGGGATGAATCCCACTTGGTCTGGGTGGATGATTTTCCTGATGTGTTGTTGTATTCTATTGGCCAGAATTTTATTGAGGATTTTTGCATCTATGTTCATCAGGGATATTGGTCTGTAATTCTCTTTCAGTGCTGCATCTTTCTCTGGCTTAGGGATTAAGGTGATGCTGGCTTCATAGAAAGAATTTGGGAGGATTCCCTCTTCTTCGATTGTTCTGAATAGTTTGAGAAGAAATGGGATTAGTTCTTCTTTAAATGTCTGGTAGAATTCAGCAGTGAATCCATCTGGTCCTGGGCTTTTCTTTGTTGGGAGGGCCTTTATTACTGTTTCAATTTCTGTTTCAGTTATGGGTCTATTTAGGTTTTCGATGTCTTCATGGTTCAATTTTGGTAGATTGCATGTGTCCAGGAATCTATCCATTTCTGATAGGTTTTCCTGTTTGCTGGCATACAGGTCCTTGTAGTAATTTCTGATGATTCTTTTTTATTTCTGTGGTGTCTGTTGTTACGTTTCCTTTTTCATCTCTGATTTTATTGATTTGGGTCTTTTCTCTTCTTTTTTTTAGTTAGTTGGGCCAATGGGGTGTCAATTTTGTTTATTTTTTCAAAAAACCAGCTTCTCGCTTGGCTGATTTTTTGTAATGTTTTTTTGGATTCAATCCTGTTAATTTCTTCTCTGGTTTTAATTATTTCTCTTCTCCTTCTAGATTTGGGTTTGGTTTGCTGCAGTTTTTCTAGGTCCTTGAGGTGCGCTGAAAGCTCATTTATTTGGTACCTTTCCAATTTCTTGATGTAGGCACCTATTGCTATAAATTTGCCTCTCAATACTGCTTTTGCTGTATCCCATAAGTTTTGATATGTTGTGTTGTTGTCTTCATTTACTTCCAGAAAGTTTTTGATTTCTCTTTTGATTTCTTGAATGACCCAGTGTTCATTCAGGAGCATGTTGTTCAGTCTCCATGTGTTTGCATACTTTCTGGGGTTTCCTGAGTTGCTAATTTCCAGCTTCATCCCACTGTGGTCTGAGAAGCTGCATGGTATGATTCTAATTCTTTTAAATTTGCTGAGACTTGCTTTATGGCCTAGTATGTGATCAATCTTAGAGAAGGTTCCATGCGCTGCTGAGAAGAATGTGAAGTCTGTAGATGTAGGGTTGAAAGTTCTGTAGATATCTGTTAGATCCATTTGGACAATAGTGTCAATTAAATCTGCTGTTTCCTTGTTGATCTTCTGTCCAGATGATCTGTCTATTTCTGAGAGTGGAGTATTGAAGTCCCCCAGTACTATTGTATTGGAATCTAAATCTCCCTTTAAGTCCCTTAACATATCTTTTAAATAGACCGGTGCCCTGTAATTAGGTGCATATACATTTATAATAGTTACATCTTCCTGTTGAATTGAACCCTTAATCATTATATAGTGTCCCTCTTTGTCTCTCTTAACAGTTTTTGTATTAAAGTTTATTTTGTCTGATATTAATATGGCTACACCTGCTTTTTTTTTGGTTTCTGTTGGCATGGAATATCTTTTTCCAACCTTTCACTTTCAGTCTGCATGCCTCTTTGTTAGAGAGATGTGTTTCTTGTAGGCAACAAATAGTTGGGTTGTGTTCTGTGAGCCAGTCAGCCAAACGGTGTCTTTTAACTGAAGAATTCAGACCGTTAATGTTCAATGTGACAATTGATACGTAGTGACTTTGCCCTGCCATTTTCCCGGAAATATTTTCTAGTATATGCTTTGAGCTTCCCATGCTCTTTTACTGGTAGGTGTTCTTCCTTTCCCTTCTTTCATATTGATGGCCGTGTTTCTGTGTTTCTGAGTGTAGCACATCTTTAAGTATCTTTTGCAGGGCCGGACGAGTGGCCACAAAGTCTTTCAATTTCTGTTTGCTATGAAAGGTCTTTATTTCACCTTCATTCACAAATGAGAGCTTGGCAGGATATAATATTCTGGGCTGGCAATTTTTCTCTCTTAGCACCTGTGCTATGTCTCGCCATTCCCTCCTAGCTTGTAGGGTTTCTGATGAGAAGTCAGCTGTGAGTCTGATTGGAGATCCTCTGAGAGTAATCTGACGTTTCTCTCTTGCACATTTTAGGATCTTTTCTTTATGTTTCACTGTGGTAAGTTTAATTACCACGTGTCGTGGTGAGGATCTCTTTTGGTCATGTTTATTGGGGGTTCTATGAGCTTCCTGTACTAGGATATCTCTGTCCTTCTCCAAACCTGGAAAGTTCTCTGCTAGTATCTCACTAAAAAGGCCTTCCAATCCTTTCTCTCTCTCCATGCCTTCAGGAACTCCTAGAACTCGAATGTTGGTTTTTTTAATAGTATCCTGTAGATTCCCAACAATATTTTTTAGGTTTCTAATTTCCTCTTCTTTTCTTTGGTTTGACTGTATGTTTTCCTGTGCTCTATCTTCTAAGTCCGATATTCTCTTTTCTGCTTCACCCATTCTGTTTTTAAGGCTTTCTAATGTGTTTGTCATTTGATCTATTGAGCTCTTCATTTCATTTTGATTTCTCTTGACTATTACACTTTCCTGTTCTACTAGTTTCTGAGTTTCATTTTGACTCTTCCTTAAAATTTCATTTTCACGAGAGAGATTTTCAATCTTGTCCATTAAGGATTTCTGTAGTTCAAGGATTTGCTTTTGAAAACTTCTAAATGTTCTTATCATAAATTTTTTGAAATCCGTATCTTGCATTTCTTCTATCTCATCATCTTCATACTCTTGGCTTGGGGTGTTTTGCTTATTTGGAGGCATCATAGTGTCATCGTTGATCTTGCTCCCTCTATTTCTGTGTTTGTTGCTCGGCATAGTTAATTCTTCTTGCGTCACTGTGCGTTTTTTTTCTTTTTTTTTTTTTTTATACTGTGTCTGTGTTAAGTGGACTGCCTGCTGTTGGAGGAGCCTTGGAGGCTTGAGATGGGTGCGGCCTGAGAGCTCTGCCTGGTTCTTCCTGGTTAAGGGTGTGCAAAGGTGACACCCTCAGGTTATGCGTGGTAAATCTCTCTCTTTTTATTTATTTATTTATTTTATTTATTCAGGGGGTAAGTAACACCGCAGGGCAGGGCTGTGCAGAATTGATGGTATTTAGCTTCCAGTCTTTGGCTCCTCTGGACTCCCACTGGGTTGGCTAGGCTACTGAATTGTAGTGACTCAGTTCCTTAACTCTCCCCCATTGATATGTAAATCCAAAGAGGAGGCCTGCTCTTTGTCTCTTGGGAATTCTTCAAGCCTTGCAGCCTTGTAACCTTTGCAAGGTTAGGGGGAAGAGAAACCCCAAAGCTTTTTTTTTTTCCTTCTTTCCGGTAGTGAGTTTGCTGCACTTTCCGGCCCCCCTCTAGATTCTGACCCCCGTTTCCCCACCAATGTCTCGGGTTATTGAGCTCACCTCCCCTTCCAGCGCCGATGTGTGGACTCGGAGCCCTGAGCGTCCCAAGTCTCCCCGCTGTTGTCTGTGTGGCATGCACTCCCCTTGGAGCACTGTCGCGCAGACCCTGGGGCTTCTGCGTCTGGGTCCCGCGACTTGGCTTCCGCGCGGTGGGCGACCTTGTTCTCCCAGTAGGTCCTCCGATTCACGCCTGCTCCATCCAGAAGGGTTTCCCCTGTATCTTTGTGGGGAATCAAGGCAGGACTGCCTGTTGCTCAGCCACCTACACCCACACCTGAGCAGTTTCTGGACCACTTCCCGCTTGCGAGGTCTCAGGCTTCCTCTTCTCCCATTAGGAAAGTATTAAGGATTCTTTACTTCCATGTAGACTCTGCCCTCTAATGGTGAACAGGGTCCTCTAAACCCACTTGTTGCACAAATGAAAACCCAAGCATTGTCTTCTCCCACAGATGGAGTCTGCTATTGGTTTTGATTTACATTTCCCTAATGGCTAGTGATATTGGGCATGTTCATCTATGTCTTGACAATTGAGATTTCTTCTTCTGAGAAACATCTATTCTGATCATTGCCCATTTCTTACGTGTACATTTTGCTTCTTGTTTGGAGTTTTTCCAGTTCTATATATGTATGTTCTGGCTATCAATCTTTTGTCATAGTCAGAGTTTTCAATGTTTCCTGCCATTCCGTCCATTGTATCTTCACTCTGTTGATTACTTTGTTGTGAAGATGTATCTTAATTTGATATGCTCAAATTTGTATATTTTATTTTTGTTACTTGTGCTTTTGGAATCTTATGCAAACTGTTGTCTCTGCTAATGTTTTACAGTTTCTCATATGTTTACTTAGGTTTTGGGTTTTTTTTTTAACATACATAATTTTATTACAAAATTTTTTTTAAAAAAACAACACAGAATGCAACATCCTAACAAAAAATCCAAATTTACAAATGATACTAATTCCTACAACTTTGCTGCGCTACCATACACAAGTCAAGAAATTAAAGAAACCATTAAATATTTAGGAACATTCAACATCAGAAGCTTTAAAATCTAACTGTATGTAGTAGCCCCTCAAAAAGCTACAACCTGCATTTTTTAAAAAAAGTATTTTCTCTACAAAGAATCTTATCAGCTATACAAAAATCTGTACAGTTTTTTTATACTGAAGCTAATATTGAGCTGCACTTGAATTCACATTCTTAGCAAAACAACTGCCTGAGCACACACGCACACTCCACACTCATCATTACAGGATAGCCATTTATTCTTCATCTTCATCCTCTTCCTCATCATCTTCATCTTCTTCTTCTTCCTCTTCTTCCTCCACATCTTCAGGTTCATTCTTCTTGTTTGAGCCTGTGGGCCTACCAGGGCCCTTCTTTCCCGCTTCACTTTTGCCCTTGGCACGGTATGCAGCAATATCCTTTTCATATTTCTCCTTTAGCTTAGCTGCTTTCTGTTCATATGGTTGTTTATCTTTGGCTGAGTGTTCAGACCGCATCTCACCCAATTTTTTTGCAGTGTCCCCAATGGACAGGCCAGGGTGTTCACTTTTGATCTTTGGGCGATGTTCAGAGCAAAAGAGAAAGAAGGCAGATGGTGGTCTTTTAGGAGCATTGGGATCCTTTTTCTTTCCCTTCTTATCACCCTTGGGAGGAACGTAATTTTTCATCTCCCTGTCATAACGAGCTTTTTCACTTTTTGCCATATCTTCAAACTTGGACTTTTCCTTTGCAGACATGGTCTTCCATCTCTCCGAGCATTTCTTAGAGAATTCTGCGAAATTGACCGAAGAGTCAGGGTGTTTCTTCTTGTGCTCTTCCCGGCACGTCTGCACGAAGAAGGCATAGGAGGACATTTTGCCCCTTGGCTTGTTGGGGTCTCCTTTACCCATGACGACGGAACGGCGGCCACCTGGTGTGAGTTGTTCCTCAGACTCCCGCAGAGCGGCCAGATCCGACGGCATTGCTTCCTTCCCTCAGCTCCGGCATGAACTCAGGATGTGAGGGCGATCTGGCTGCGACATCTGTCACCCCATTGATCGCCAGGGTTGATTCGGCTGATCTGGCTGGCTAGGCGGGTGTCCCCTTCCTCCCTCACCACTCCATGTGCGTCCCTCCTGAAGCTGCATGCTGGGTCGAAGAGGACGACCTTCCCCGCTAGAGGAGGACCGGTCTTCGGTCAAGGGTATACGAGTAGCTGCGCTCCCCTGCTAGAACCTCAAAACAAGCTCTCAAGGTTTTGGTTTTATATTTAGACTTTTAATTAACCTTGACTTGCTTTTACATAGTGTATGAGGTGTTGGGGTATCTTTTCAGGCTTCTACATATGGATAATCACTTTCCTTTAAACCATTTGCTAAGGGGATTCTTCTTTCTCCTGTTTGTTTTCTTTCCTTTATTAAATAGGGGTTGGCTGTAGAAAAGTCAGTTTATTTCAGCTGCCTATTTTTTCCATTGAACTATGTGTCTGTTTTTCCAACAGTGCTAACACTGCTTCTATTTTTTTTAAGATTTCTTTATTTGAAAGGCCAGATGCTTCTTCCAAGTCTCTCATGTGGGTGCCAGCACCCAAGAACATGGTCCATCTTCCACCAATTTCCCAGGTGCATTAGTAGGGAGCTGGATTGGAAGTGGAGAACCTGGTCTTCGAGCAACAACATATGGGATACATGCACAGCAGGACAAGGCATTAACCTACTACACCACAGCATCAAACCCTTCCTTATTTACTTCTGCTGTGATCTTTCATTATTCACTTTTCTACTGCCCCACAACTTGACTCATTCCTGTTTTTTTTTTTTTTTTTTTCTGGGTCCTGGAGGATGGTAGTAGGTTGCTTCTGGGATATCTTTTTTTTTTTATGTTAGTAGGTACTTGGTAATCTAAAATCATAGTTTTTACTTTCTATATTTCTCTGCTAATCACGAGGACCTTCTAGATGACAGCAGAAAATGCTAGCAGAAATGAGGATATATTAATTTGCTAAGAAAATACCACAGAGAATATGATTTAAATCATGGAATTTTACTTCTCAGAGTTGTAGAGCTTGAAAATATCAGATCAAGGTGCTAATAGGCTCGATTTTTCCAGAAGCCCTTCTCTGATGTGACAGACACATCTATCATTTGATCTGCTTAAAAGCACTTTCTTCAGGTAGAGTTATGTTGGTGGTTAGCACTTCAGTGTTTGAGTTTTAGGGAGGCACATTTCAGTCCACAACAGCAAAGGGGTCCTGTGGTCTACTTCAATGACAGCCATCTCTGCGGAGGATAGAAAGTTTGAAATCAGCATTAGGATTTCTCACATTATTACTGTCAGTGCTATCTCCATCAAATGTGCATTCATGTACACACAAACAAAACTACCTGTACACATAAACACATTCAACAGTGGAAATGCCTGATGGTTGTGTACAGATAACATCAATATAATAATCCATAAGATGGCCTATTAGCAGACATTAAAAGAGAATTAGAAAGAATGACAACAAAATCTGCAGTTACCTATATTTATGTCTATATGTATGATATTCAGTATTTATAGTTGCTAAAAGATGAATACTGATGTGTGGAAATAAAAGCTAAACCTTACCTTGCAATATTGCAGCCTAGTCTACATGAAAGATGTCTTCCTAAAACCTTTCCCTGGGCCCATTCTGTGGCATAGTAGATTAAGCATCCACCTGCAGCACCAACATCCCACATGGGCACCAGTTTGAGTCCCTGCTCCTGCACTTCCAATCCAGCTCTTTGCTAATGGCCTAGGAATGCAGTGGAATATGCCCTGAGTGCTTGGGCCCCTGCACCCATGTGAGAGACCTGGAGGAAGCTGCTGGCTCCTGGCTTCTGGCACCTGGCTTCAGATCGGCCCAGCTCCAGCCATTCTGGCCATTTAGGGGGGAACCAGTGGATAGCAGACCTCTCTTTCTCTTCCTCTCTATATCTGTCACTCTGCCTCACAATAAAGAAATACATTTTTTAAAAACTTTTCCCTTTTTAAATTTCTTAATTGTTTTAAAGATTTATTTATTTATTTATTTACAAGTCGAGTTACAGACAGAGAGGAGAACCAGAGAGAAAGAGGGAGGTCTTCCATCTGATGTTCACTCCCTAATTGATTGCAACTGCCATAGCTGTGCTGATCCGATGCCAGGAGCCAGGAGCTAGTTCCAGGTCTCCCAGATCGGTACAGGGGCCCAAGGACTTGGGCCATCTTCTACTACTTTGCCAGGCCATAGCAGAGAGCAGGATCAGAAGTGGAGCAGCTGAGTATTGAACCGGCCCCCATATGGGATGCTGGAGCTTCAGGCGAGGGTGTTAACCTGCTCCACCACAGCACCAGTCCAACATTTTAAATTTCTGATACTCTAAAGTAGCAAAGGACTGCATTACATCTAGGAAAGATGTATTTAAAAATTATAAATCTAGTGCATTTTAGCAGAAGTCCTAACAAATACTTCTGATTTTCTCAACATTATGTATAAATAAATGATAGAATGAGTCATTGTCAGATTAATAGAAGGAGTTTGAGAGGATTGTCTCTCTTTCAATTGTGTTGAATAGTTTGAGAATCATTAGTTCTTTAAAAGACTTGTAGAATTCAATAGTGAGGCTGTCTGATCCTGGACTTTTCCTTGTTGGGAGGGTCTTTATTACTCATCCAATCTCTGTCTTGGTTTTTGATTTGTTTAGCTTTTCTATGTGTCTTCATGACTCAATTTTGGTATATTGTGTATGTCCAGGAATCTGTTGATTTTTCCTCTAGGTTTTCCAATTTGTTAACCATCACAACAGATGCCCGCATCATATATTGCAGTGCTAATCTGAGTTTTGGGTACTCCACTTCCAAATCAGTTTCATGTTAATATCCCTGGGAAGCAATGGATAATAGCTCAAATTCTTTCCTTCTTGTCATCTAATTTGGAGAACTGTAACCTCAATGGGGACTTGAAACCTGGTCTTGCACAGTGGTAGCCATATAGAAAGTGAACCAGCAGATGGGAGATCTCTCTGCTTCTCTTTCCTTCTCTCTTTGTCTCTGTGTCTCTCTGCCATTTTTTATCATATTAAAATATTTAATTACTTATTTGAAAGAGTTACAGAGAGAGGGAGAGACAGAAATCTTCCACCACCTAATTCATTTTTGAGATGACTTTAATAGCCAGAGTGTGGCCAGGTTGAAGCCAGGAGCTTTTCCTCCGATGTGTGTGGCAGCATCCCAGCCACTTGGGCCAACTTTCCCTGCTTTTTCAGTCCATTGGTAAGGACCTGGATCAGAAATGGAATAGCTGGTACTTGAACTGGTGCACGTAGAGGATGCCAATGTAACAGATAGCAACTTTGTCCACTGCACCACAACCACCAGCTCCTCTTTCTGCCTTTCCAATAAATAAATCTTTTGAAAAAGAATTTAAGGTAGTAAAAGTAATCATGACTGAGCAATGACAAATTTATTGAAGTGATCGACTTTCTTAAAGGTCTATTTATGAATTTGAAAGGCAGCACTAGAAAGAGAGAGTGGGAGAGATGGATCTTCCTCCTGGTTTGTTCGCTCCTCAAATGGCTGCAGTGACTGTGGCTAGGCCAGACTGATATCAGGAGCCAGGGGCTTCTTCCAGGTCTCTCACATGGGTGCAGGAGCCCCAATATTTGAGTCACCCTGTGCTGCTTTTCCAGACACATTAGCAGGGAACTGGATCCGTTTGGAGCATTAATGTCTATGATACTCTCCTTGCAGTTGAAGGATTTAGAATCCATTTCAATTATGGGTGGGCCAAGTACAACAGCTCCCAATTGTCCAAGGTTTGGATTAGATGGGTTCTGAGAAATTTTGTTAAAATAGTTATTAATCATAACTCTCAGTTTAAGCTTTTCTTACCAAATTTTCATGTTTGCTGATGTTTATATCTATGGGAAAATTGGGTCTCTGGATTGCAACCAATGAAAGCATCCAGACTAACAGTAATAAGGTCAACAGTCAGCAGAATGATGTCCAGCTGAACTGAAATAGCTTTTCTTATTTGGTAGAGGGGTTACCTCCTGCATTATACTGACATACTGACATAGACAGTAGATATTGGAGCCTGTCTCTTCTGCCAAATGGAGAATGCCGCATTTTGATCCATCATATATATATTTATATATTATAATATATATTATATATTTCTATACATAATATAGAATTACATATAATTATCATAAATATATAATATATAATTATATATAAATATTATATATGAATTTATTTATATATAAATATATAATTATTTCTGATCCAGCTCCATACCAATGGATTGAAAAACCAGTGAAAGATGGTCCAAGTGCCTGGGTTGCTGCCACACACATTGGAGGAGGAGCTCCTGGCTTCAACCTGGCCACACTCTGGCTATTGAAGTCATCTCAATAATATATATATATGATATATATAATAGTTATAATAAATTATATAATATTATCTGTTTATAATTATTATATATTATATAATATATGATAAAGCATAATATATTTTATATATGAATATATTTATATACATAAATATATATAAATAAATGTAAATATATATATATATATAGAATTTATTTACGTATTTGACAGGTGTACTTACAGACAGTGAGAGGAAGAGACAGAGAGAAAGGTCTTCCATATGCTCATTTACTCCCCTAATGACTGCAATGTCTGCAGCTGGGCCAATCTGAGCTAGGAGCTTCCAGGTCTCCCACATTTTGGCAGGGACCAAAGCACTTGGAACAGCTTCTACTGCTTTCCCAGGCTATTGCAGAGAGCTGGATGGGAAAAGGAGAAATGGGGACTAGAACTGGTGCTCATATGGGGTGCCAGCACTGCAGGTAAAGGATTACACCACTGCACCACAGTGCTGGCCCCAGTCTATCCTTTATTAAGGAGATCTCAGTAATCATGTTCAGGTATTGCTGTCCTATATTCATGGCCAAAGTCCTAGCAGGCAACATGGTTTGGAGAATCGTAAGCACAAGGTGTGTAGGAGACTTCATTTCTCATACAGCACAGTTAATAACAAGGTTCCAAGAGGGGAAATTACTTGCATCATAGTCTTTGAGAACTAATGGACAGCACAGGTGATCTAAAGAATTTAGAAGGTTTGTGAGCCCCTAGAGTGAAAAAGTCACTGGGAGCACAAGGACAGTGCCTAGAGTTTATTTTGATGGATTTTAGCCCCTTTCATTGGAGGGAGGCCCGAAGAAGCTGGACTGATTAGTAAACCTCAGAAGTGTCTTTTCAATGTGAAGGCAAACTGAGACTGAGGGGTTTTTGGAAAAACGTTGAACAAAAGACATTTCCCACACGTGGTTAAGACACATCATTTATCTACTGATTTTCATCAGATCTGTTAACATTAGGTATAAGGTACAGTGGACATGGTGGATGGCATATAGCAATATGATTTTAGTAATATATCATGAGGTGCTTTTTTTAAATGGATTTAGCAGGTAAAATTGGGCTACCTAATGGGATGTAGCTGGAATAATCACCTTTTTGTTAAATAAATCTGAGGTAATAAATGTTAGTGTATGAAGACATTGAGTTTTCTTTTATTGGGCCTTCTTGGTTATTTTAATCTGGGATCTGCGAATTCTCATTTTCTTTATTTTATTCCTCATCATGTCGGACCAACTCTGCTGCTTTGGGGATTTTTTTAGTACATCTGACATTTGGAAATTTAGACAATAGTATAGTTAAAATGAGATGTACCAAGTAAAGTATTTATTTTTATTCTGATACATATTTTGGAATTCTTCTAAAATTCCTATTGAGTATCCTTGTTAAATTTAGTTGCATCCCAGGTTAAGACTTATTGGAGGCAGGCTCCATGGCTCAATAAGCTAATCCTCCACCTGCGGTGCAGGCACACCAAGTTCTAGTCCTGCTGGGAGAGCCAGATTCTGTCCCAGTTGCTCCACTTCCAGTCCAGCTCTCTGCTATGGCCCAGGAGTGCAATGGAGGATGGCCAAAGTGCTTGGGCCCCGTACCTGCATGGGAGACCAGGAGGAAGCACTTGGCTCCTGGCTTTGGATCAGCGCCATGTGCCAGCTGCAGCACACTGGCCGCAGCGGTCACTAGGGGGTAAACCAACAGAAAAAGGAAGACCTTTCTCTCTGTCTCTCTCACTGTCCACTCTGCCTGTCAAAATAAAAAATAATTTTTATAAAAAGACTTATTGGAGCCACTTTAGTGATTACACCCATGAAACTTTGTTAATAAATGCAAATAGAACCTGGGAAAATTGATGTATATCTTATGCTGTAGAGACTTAAGATTGAACATCTTTTTTTATCTTTTTTAATTATATAATTTAAAAACAAATTTTAGATTTTTTTTTTTTACTTTACTAAGTCACAGCTCTGGCCCCATTAATATGACTTAACAATGTTTTTTCCTCTCAGAATTATCTCTATTGTTTCAGTTAACTGCATGCCTTTTCTTTACATTCAGATTCCCTCAGCTGTCAAAGCTTATTCATCTTAATTCTGTTGTTCCTATTTCCCTCCCTTTTATTCTGTCCCTAGGCTAATTGAGATCATGATTCTCCATTCCTTCTGTGTGGTGTCACAGTAGGCTTGAAGTGTTCTTTTTCTCTTCTGATTTCTAAAGAAAGAAATTATGTATTCCCCCAGTTTAGATATTTTAATAATGCACTCTAAAACAAAGGTTAAATGTTCTTAATTTGACAAGAATTTTCGGGGCCAGTGGTGTGGCATAGTGGGTAGAGCCACCACTTGCAGTGCTGGCAGCTCATATGGATCCAGATCTCTGCTATAGCCTGGGAAAGCAGTAGAAGATGGCCCAAGTCCTGGGCCCCTGCACCCATGTGGGAGACCTGGAAGAAGCTCCTTGCTCCTGGCTTTGGATTGGCACAACTCTGGCCATTGCAGCCAACTGGGGAGAGAACCAGTGGATGGAAGACCCCTCTCTCTTCTCTGCCTCTCTCTGTGCAACTCTGACTTTCAAATAAATAAATAAATCTTTTAAAAAATATTTTTTTCTAATTTTAGATTTGTTCTACTTCATTGCCACTTCAGGGTGTGTGTAAGGAGTGCATATCCAGTTTTTCTATTTTGGAATTTGGGGATTTTGTATTAGCTCTGCTGTGTATTCATTTTTCTTGAGCATTGGTGATATCTTCTCCTTAGTTGTATTAAGAGAGAGAGAGCAATAGCCCTCATGTCTTTTTAGGTAAGTAAGACATATTAAAAACAGAGCATTCAGTATACATTCATAGTATTTTGACTTGTTCAATTGATTTTCCTGACCTCCCTTGGATATTCTTGGTCTTTGCTGTACAACTTTCTATACTCATTAATTCTTTGATATTCCCAAATCCAGAAAATGAATGACTCAACAGCTGTGTTCCTGTATTTGCTGGGATTCAGGGTAAGAAGCAAAGTGGAGGTGTTCAGGAATCTAAAGTTACATGCTACATAGCAAAGCACATCATTTCCTATACAAAGTGACTGGGAAATCCAGAATCTTTTGCACACATATTGGATCCTGAACTATTACTGACCTATTCAGTAAGATTTTAATGTATTTATTTTCTGTGTGTGTGTTTGTATTTCTAAATAAACTCTGCTGGGCTACTTAACATTAACATGTATTGCAGAATTCTTTCATCAGTTTTTACTTTTAAAAAGTTTCTCTTTCAGTTTTATGGGAGAGGGTAGAAGTTTCCTGCGATGTAACTGAAAATTCATTCATTCATTAAAGTTAAAAATATTTGTTGCAAATTGGTAGAATACTATTAATTCTCATGTGATTTACATGAAACTAAATACATTCTCTATTTTGTTTTGCTTAAAATTTCTGCATGTGTGGACTTCTTTTTTCCTTCTTGCCCCAAATCCCTTTTTGTATTGGGATGGCAAATGGGTTTTACACTGGAGAAAACATGTTATTTTGGCAAAGAAGTACTTAGCGTTCCTGCTTCAAGTATTCAAATATTGCATTGGAAATCAGTATATTTGTTTACTGTACAAATGTCCTTCATACAATTTTGTAATCTTCTGGGATGGGAGAGGAAGCAGGAAATAGGAGGATTATGGGTGGGAGGGATGTTTTGGGGGAGGGGAAGCCACTGTAATCCAAAAGCTGTACTTTGGAAATTTATATTTATTAAAAAAATTAAACAATTTTGTAATCTTCATCTTCCTTTTTATTTCATCCTTTTTTTAAAAAAATTCATTTATTTTACTTGAAAATCAGAGTTACACAGAGAAGGAGAGAGAGAGAGCAGTCTTCCAACCACTGGTTCACTCCCCATTTGGCCACAATGGCTGGAGCTCTGCCAATCCAAAGCCAGGAGCCAGCAGCTTCTTTTGGGTCTCCTATGCAGGTGCAGGAGCCCAAGGGCCTGGGCCATCCTCTACTGCTGGATAGTAAGTCTTACTTGCCTAAAAAGATGGATAGTAATTTGAGTAGCCAGGACTTGAACTGGCACCCAATTGGAATGTCAGCACTGCAAGCCACAGCTCTACTTGCTACTCCACAGCATCAGCCCCCTAAATTCTTATGAGTATTGCTACACGATTGGAATTTATAATTGATAATGCTGAACAATTGAAACTGTCTTATTTACAATTGTAGGACTGGATATGGCAGTTCTACTTGAAGTAAAGTATGTAGCCTGCTTATTGTATGATTTTCGGAAAAGCATGTATTTATATATAACAGCAGATCTGTTAATCATTTAAAAGTGAATTATCATGATTACCCAGATGTAAAGAATGCAATATGTGCTAATGAGTTAGCAGTCACAGACATTTAGAATTAGAGGGATTTTAGAACTTTTTCAATACTGCAGTTTTTATGAAAAACTAATAATTTTTTTTATTTGACAGGTAGAGTTATATACAGTGAGAAATCAGAAAGGCCTTCCTTCCATTGGTTCAGTCCCCAGATGGCTGCCACAGTTGGAGCTGTGCCCATCCAAAGCCAGGAGTCAGGTGCTTTCTCCTGGTCTCCCATCCGGGTGCAGGGCCCAAGCACTTGGGCCATCCTCTACTGCCTTCCCGGGCCATAGCAGAAAGCTGGACTGAAAGAGGAGCTACCAGGACTAGAACACTTTGCCCATAAGGGATACCAGCACCACAGGTGGAGAATTAACCAAGTGAGCCACGGCGCTGGCCCCCGATAAATTTACTCTTAACAAAATATCAAAATATCTTATTTAGTATAAAGTTAGTAGTGAAAAGAGACTACCTTGTTGAACACAGAAATTTGAGATTATATTTCTTGGTATTAATTTGCATCTTAAGGCTTATTGCCTAGTTTATTTCAATATTTCAATCTAATATTACTAATAATATCTTGTACTTAGTGGTTCACTGTGTGCCAGACAATATTCTTTTGATTTTTTAAAAGATTTATTTATTTATTTATTTGGAAGTCCGAGTTACACAGATAGTGAACAAGAGGAAGAGAGAGAGTTCCTCCATCTGCTTTTTCACTCCCCAGATGACCTAAAAGGTCAGAGATATGCCAATCTGAAACCAGGAGCCAGGACCTCTTCAGGGTCTCCCATGCAGATTCAGGGGCCCAAGGACTTGGGCCAACTTCCTACTGCTCTCCCAGGCTATAGCAGACAGCTGAATGGAAAATGGAGCAGCCTGGACTTGAACCGGCCTCCATATGGGATGCCCCCACTGCATGCAGTGGCTTTACTAGCTACACCACAGCACTGGCCTCAAGACAATGCTCTAAAATGATGCATTAATTATTCCCAAATATTGAAAAGTGGCATGGTACACATTTGAATGTGTTGTTTTGTACTAGTTGTAGAAACAGTTTAAAATATATTTATATTTAAAAATGTAAGCTTTGATCTAAAGGTTTACTTTCCCTTAAGGTGCCTGTTTGGAAACTGAGAGATCATTGAAGTCTCAAGATAGAGTACAACTGATCTTATCCAAGCCTCCTTTATCACATGAGGATGCTAAATGCCAAGCCCAGAGAAGTAAAGTGAATTGTTCAAGGTCACATAGGTAAGTTGTGGCAGGGATAATTCTGTATTAGCATTAGGTATCCTGATACATAGGCCACTGTTCTGTCAATTTTGTACTCCTTCTGGAGTTAAAGATTCTAAGTTGTGGAAAATTGAATTTGGAAATTTAGTGGTTGCTATGTTGTTATGGTGAGAAATTTCTGTGTATAGCTATGAGTTGCTTAAATTTTATTCAATATATTTTTCTAGTATGTTTGCTATTTATTTGAAATGTATAACAAATAGCTTCATCTATTTGCCAAAAGAATTTTTTAAAGATTTATTTATATTATTTGAAAGTCAGAATTACACAGAGAGAGAAGGAGAGGCAGAGAGAGTGGTCTTCCATTCACTGGTTCACTCCACAGTTGGCCTCCATGGCTGCAGCTGTGCTGACTGGAAGGCAGGAACCAGGAGCCTCTTCCTGGTCTCCTATGCAGTTGCAGGGGCCCAAGGACTTGTACCATTTTATAGTGTTTCCCAGGCCATAGCAGAGAGCTGGATAGGAAGTGGAGCAGCCAGGTCTTGAACTGATGCCCCTATGGAATACCAGCACTGCAGGTGGCAGCCTCACCCACTATGGCACAGTGCCAGCCCTTGCCAAAAGAATTTATAGAAGCTATTCCATATATACACTTAACAATTATTTAGTTACTTGACATGAACTATCCCTGCATATTTGAAAATTTTGAATGGTATCACTTGGGTTTTAAGAATGTTATATTTTAGGTCTCTTAATATTTTTAGTGATGATGTTTTAAAGGCCCTTCCTGTTTTATGAAAAATGATAAGGATTTTGTTTTACAATGGCCATAGTATTACTACTTAAAGCAATAGATTAAATAACACTTTTAAACAAAGTCATTTAATACTAAATTCTAACACACTGGTATATTTTAAAGTGAGAAACTGGATTTCTTTCAGATATTCTAAAGAAGAATGATAATCAAAATTGAAGACATCTACAGTTTTTAATCACTTGTTTTAAATATTGGTCATAATGGTCCAATTTTGAGTTTAATTTTAATTAGCTTTTAAATGATTCAATATGTTTTATAGAAAAAATTCGGAGAACATAATTATATACTCAACCTCCCTCCCTTCTTTTTCCTTCTTTTTCATTTTTTTTAGCTTATGAAATGACATTTTCAGTTTACATTACATTAAAAACGGTTGTTGAATCAAGGGACAAGTTTAACAGGCAAAAAGCAAAAAGATCGTAATTTAGAGGGAATACAGACAATGGCTCTAAACAATATTTGAATATCACATCTAAACAATATTTGAATAAATTGATAAATATTTTAATTTCTCCTACTAAAATGCTCAAAGTCTTTAATTATTTATCAAATATTAGTGCAAAATTATGGATTTAAATGATCCCAAAAAGTGATGAATTTTTGTGTAATAAAGTCCAATTTTTGTCAAGGCTTTTTGACAGTCTCACAGAAAACTTATGTTTGTGAATGGGAAGAATAATACCAAAATATCCATACTACCAAAAGCAATTTGCAAATTCAATGCAATCCCAATCAACATACCAACGATGTTCTCAGAGCTAGAAAAAATGATGCTAAAATTCACATAGAAACATGAGAGATGCTTAACATCTAAAGCAATATTATAAAGCAAAAAAAAGCTGGAGACATCACACCATATTTTAAGACATATTACAGGGGTCAGCACTATGACAAAGCAGGTAAAGTCACCGTCTGCAGTGCTGGCATCTCATATGGGTGCCAGTATGTTTCCCAGCTGCTCCACTTCTTATACCCCTCTCTGGTATAGCCTGAGAAAAAAGTAGAAAATGGCCAAAGTCTTTGGGCCCCTGCACCTGCATAGAGACCTGGAAGAAGCTCCTGACACTTGGATTCAGATCAACAGAGCTCCAGCCATTGTGGCCATTTGGGGAGTAAACCAGTGGATGGAAGACCTCTCTCTCTCTCTGCCTCTACCTCTCTGTAACTCTGCCTTTCAAATAAATATACTGCAAAAAAAAAAAAAAAAAAAAAAAAAAAAAAAGAAGTGTTAGCACTGATATAATAACAGACACATAGTTCAATGGAAAAGACTTGGTAGCATAGAAATAAACCCAAATTTCTACCAGCAACTCATATTTAACAAAGGAACTAAAATGAACTGGAGAAAGAAGAATCTCTTTCACAAGTGGTGCAGAGGAACTTGATTATCCATATGTAGAAGCCTGAAAAGAGACTCCAACATCTCTTACACTATGTGAAAGTGAACTCACAGTGAATTAAAATGTAATCATAAGACCCAAACCCAAGTAAACATAGGGAAACTCTAAATATTGTCAACACACAATAGCTTTTGGGTAAGATTCCAATAGCAATAGTCACAAAAATAAAAACAGAGACATTTGAGTATATCCAACTAAGATACTTCTTCACAACAAAGTAAACATCAGAGTGTAGATACAATGAACAGATGGCAGGAAAAATTAAAACTCTGAATGTTTACAGATTTCCAGAACATTTACATGAATTGGAAAAACTCCAAAAAATACAGTGAAGAAACAGGCAAGGATCTGAATAGACATTTCTCAGAAGAAATGTACATGGTCAAAACATGTGAATATGCCCGATGTCACTAGCCATTATGTAAATATAAATCAGAACACCATATCAGTCTCCAACACCTGTGGGAGAATACAACACTCAGGTGTTTGTGTGTGCAGCAAGTGGGTTTAGAGGACCCTGTTCACCTCTGGAGAGCAGAGTCTACAGGGAGGTAAAGAAACCTTACTGCGCAGGGGCATGCTAATCTTCTCTGTATCGTTCCAATTTTAGTATATGTGCTGCCGAAGCGAGCACATGTGCTGCCGAAGCGAGAAAGAGATGAAAAGAATTTATCTCAACTAGCCACTAATATTCAAGAAACAAGGTCTTCAGGAAAGCCAACTCAACTGACATTTTCATGTCATTGTTAAATAAAGGAAAAATTATCTAGGTTCAGCAATACGTAGTTTATAAGAGAAAGACTACAGAGTAATTTCCTTGGCATAGAAATAACTTTGTCTTTTTTTTTTTTTATCTATGAGGGCTTGCTATCACCACCACACACCCACATCCCATATACAAACGTCTGGCTTGAGTGGTAGCTTCTCTGCTTTGAGGCAAGTTTCTGCTAGTGTGCACCCTGGGAGGAGACGGAGGATGGCAGAAGTGCTTGGGTCCCTGCACCCAAATGGGACATCCAGAATGAATTCCCAGTTCCTGGTTTTGGCTTGGTCAAGCTTTGGCTATTGCAAGTGTCTGGGGAGTGAAGCAGTGGTTCCCTCTTCCTGTCACTCTGCCTTTCAAATCAATAACTGTTGTTGGTAATGACTAATAATGATATTCACTGATTGTCAAATTTTGAATCTATTAATTATAGACAATTTCTCTTTGTATTTTTAAACTTTCATAATGTTCTGTAGCCAATTTCATCACTAGAAATAAAAACTTTTCCTCAAAAAAAAAAAAAAAGAAACCTTACTGCTTTCCTAATGTGCTTATTAAGTTCTTGACCAGCGCCTGTTAGTCTTGCCACAAACTTTCTAGTCTTACTACTTTCCTTCTTCTTCTTCTTCTCTGTGACTTGTAAAATAGTATACATTCTATATACTGTGGATACTTTTGATTTATTTTATTCCTTCGGTCTCCTATGAAGTTCCTCCACAAAAGCACAGCCCTCAAAATATTCATTCATTTATGCAGTCTGCAGATTTCATGAGCTACTAAATTCCAAGTAGTATGTTAAAGGCAAGATCTGGGCCTAAGAGAAAAGTGGTCTAAATTCTGTGCCTAGAAGAGGATTTGGGACATAGTAGAACTTCAGTGAAGTGCTATGTGAATGACATGCACTCATTAAATGAGTAATCTAAAGCATACACTTCATTTAAGCAACACAGCAGCCCTACTCACCTCAGGTAGAGCAATTGAGAGGAATAATGTGAACAAAAATAAGACATCAATAAGTTGAATAATAACAGAGAAAAAACAAAATGAGATAGATGCCAACATTACTGAGCTATTTTTGAGGAATTAAATTGATAGAGGGGCTGGCATTGTGGCCAAGTGGGGAAAGCTGCAATCTGTGAGGCCAGCATAACATCTGAGTTCCACTTTGAGTTTAGGAATCTCCACTTCCAATTTAGCTCACTGCTAAACACCTGGGAAACCAGCAGAAGATGGACGAAGGACTCAGGTCCTTGCCACTCATGTGGGAGACTTGGATGAAGCTCCTGACTCCAGCATGCCCCAGGCTCAACTGTTGAAACTCTCTGGGGTGTGAGCCAGCAGATGAAAGCTATCTATGTCTTTCCCTCTCTCTCTAAATCCACCTTTCAAATAATAAAGATTTAATAAACAAATTAACTGATTTCAAAATACACAAAAACATGAACAATACTATATCATTTTTATGCCAAACTGATAAAAAATAACGAATGCTAGAGAGCACATGGGAAAAGAAAACCATCATATATGGTGGGTGAAAACACAAGTTAGTACAGATGTTATGCAGAACAGTATGGTCATTCCTTAAAATGGATAAAAATTGGGGCTGGCGCTGTTGTGCAGTGAGTTAAAGCCCTGGCCTGAAGGGCCAGCATCCCATTTGGGTGCCAGTTCTAGTTCCAGCTGCTCTTCTTCCAATACTGCTCTCTGCTATCTCCTGGGATAGCAGTAGAAGATGGCCCAAGTCCTTGGGCCCATTCACCCATGTGGGAGACCCAGAGGAAGCTCCTGTCTCCAGGTTTCAGAATGGCATAACTCTGGCCTTTGTAGTCATCTGTAGAGCGAACCAGCTAATGGAGGACCTCTCTGTGTCTCTACCTCTATTGTAACTCTTTCAAATAAATAACAAAAATTAAACTAAGATAAAAATTGACCTACCATGTGAGAGTTATCTTGCTCTTGGCTATATAGAATAAGGAAATTTTATTAGAAGGAAAGGAGGAGAGCATATCAAAGATACAGCAATTTTCCCATAACACAGCCACTATAACACAGTTCACTGCAGCCAGGATTTGAAACCAATCTAGCTGTCCATCAGTGAAAAACAATGGACAGGGCAACCTCTTTTAGATACAAAAAAAGAACAAAATATTATTAAATTAATTGAAATAAGCCAGAAGCAGGAACACAAATGTCACCTGGTCCTTGTCGCATGTGGAAGTGAAAGAAAATAATGGATCTGAACACAGAACTGTGATTACTAGAGGCTGAGAAGGGAAGCAGCTAGGGATAGAGGGGGATTGGATAATAGGTATCAAAAATCAAAGAGGCAGAAAGAACTTCTGGTGTTCCATAATATAATGAGATGACTACATTCAACCATATTAGGTTCTGTGTAAAGAACTGAAGGAGAGGAGCTGGTAGTCTCAAATCATGGAGAAGAATTAGAAACTGTAGTTGCTTGGGGGCCAGCATTGTGGCACAGTGGGCTAACACCCTGGCCTGAAGCACCAGCATCCCATGTGGGTACCAGTTCTAGTCCTGGCTGCTCCTCTTCTGATTCAACTCTCTGCTATGGCCTGGGAAAGCAGTAGAAGATGGCCCAAGTCCTTGGGTCCCTGCACCCAAGTGGGAGATCTGGAAGAAGCTCCTGGTTCCTGGAATCAGATTGGCAGAGCTCCGGCCATTGTGGCCATCTGGGGAGTGAACCGGCAGAGGAAGACCTCTCTCTCTCTCTGCTGCTACTTCTCTCTGTAACTCTGTCTTTCAAATAAATAACTCTTTAAAAACTTAATAAAACTGTAGTTGCTTAGCTTGATCACTTTTTACTGCATAAATGTGTGCAAATATTGCACTACACCCTGTAATAATGCATGACTAGGACACATTAATCACAAATTATTTCAATGAAATTTTAAAAATTAGAAGCATTTCTTTATATTAACAATGAACTATTTGAAAATGAAATTAGAGAAACATTTCCATGCATAGCAGCATAAGAACCAGGAACCAATGTCTTCAATGTTATCAGTGATGAATCAGATTCACAGCCCCCAGCACTCAGTTTTTGCCATATACTTTACCATGGCAATTGTGGGCATATAGTAGTAAATCAATGGACAGGAATCCTTTGTCTCTAAATCTGCTAAATAAATAAACAAGGAATTCATCAAAGAAAAAGAGATATCAATTTGGATGCCAGGCACAAAAACACATGCACTTGAGCTATCCTCCAGTTTGTGATGCCAACAAATCTTTCAGACATGTTACATTTTCAGAGACTTTTCTGTAATCTTGCTAAGCTTTCTGGAAATCTGCCTTATAGCAAAGGGTTTCCCAATTCCATTACACTCATGATATTTCTTTTGTGTGATATATTAGTTTACCATCTAGAGATAATTTATGGTACAAAACTTTTCTATGCATGCATGTTTTCTCATTTGTGAGTCTATTCATGGGAATTGAAGACTGATTTATAACAGAAATACATTTTCCAAATTCATTGCATAGACTTTTGTTCCTTATGAATTCTCTGAAGTCTGTTGATGTCTAATTTCTGGCTAAAGGTTTTATTGTATTTACAGCATGCAAAGACTATCACCTTTTGTGAATTCTGTGTCTATACAAGCCTGAAATAAAGAAAATGTTTTTGCACAATCAGTATACGCCTAAGAAACCACCTGTGTCAATTCTCTGATGTACCATTGACTTCTGACTCTAATAATATTTATAAGCTTTCTCCTTTACATGAGTCTCTGTTGGATAGGATGTGATTTCCAGCAAAAGGTTTTGTCACAATACTTACATGAATTTTGGAGAAAAGCTCTTCCACATTCATTATATTGTTAAGGTCTCTCCCTTGTTCAAATTCCATGATGGATTATGAGGCATTACCTATGTGAAATGACTTTCTCACATTTATTTCATTCATTAGATATATATGTTGTGCATTCTGATATAAGGAGAGATTTGGGCAGAGCTTTCCAACACTCATTACACCCATAAGGTTTCTCTCCCACGTGAATTCCCTGTTGTCTTATGAGGTATGGCTTCTAATTAAAGGGATTTTACTTTCAAAGGAGTTTTTCCCTATATGAATTTGATGATGTACAATGAGGGCTGAATTATGGTAAAAGGCTCTGAGTCATTACATTCATAAAATTGCTCCCCATGAGAATTCTTTTATGTTTGATGAGGTCTGATTTGCACCACAAAGGCTATTCACATGTATTATATTCATGCATTTCTCCCCTTGGTGAATTCTCTAATATTTCATGAGATATAACTTGCACAAAAAGGTCAAGTAGAAAATTCCCTGTGTGGATACTCTGATATCTTATGAGTTATGAGGTACAGCAAAGAGGCTTTCCACCATCCTTCCATCCATAAAACCTACCTAAATTGAGCAACAAAGATATAGAAAACCTAAACACACACATAACCAGATGGAAATGATACCAGTAATAAAGACCATCACTACCAAGAAAACCCCAAAACTGGAAGGCTTCACTGCTGAATTCTAACAGACATTTAAAGCACTAACTGCAATTCTTCTCAAGTTATTCAAAACAATTGAGAGAGAGGCGATTCTCCCAAATTCTTTCTATGAAGCCAACATCACCTTCATTCCTAAACTTGAAAAAAGTGCAACAAAGAAAGTAATTATAGACCAATTTCCCTGATGAACATACATGCAAAGATCTGCAACAGAATTCTGGCCAATTGAATCCAACAATGCATCAGAAAGATCATCCACCCAGACCAAGTGGGATTTATCCTTGGTATGCAAGGATGGGACCAAAGGCTTTTCCACAGTCATTTCATTTATAAGCTTTCTCCATGGTGTGAAGGCTCTGATACTTTCTGAGGTTTGACTTCTCAGCAAAGGTTTTTCCACAGTCATTGCAATCATAAGGTTTCCCCCAGTACAAATTGTCTGATGCTTTGTGAGCTTTGATTTCTCAGCAAAGGCTTTTCCACAATGATTGCATTCATAAGGTTTCTCCCCTCTGTGAATTCTCTGATGATTTATGAGGTTTGCCTTCTGGCCAAAGGATTTTCCATAGTAATTGCATTCATAAGGTTTCTCACCTGTGTGAATTCTCTGATGATTTATGAGGTTTGCCTTCTGGCCAAAGGATTTTCCACAGTCATTACATTCAAAAGGTTTCTCACCTGTGTGAATTCTCTGATGATTTATGAGGTGTTTCTTCTGGCCAAAGAACTTCCCACAGTCATTAGATTTGTAAGATTTCAACCCTGTGTGAATTCTCTGATGTCTAATGAGATCTGACTTCTGGTGAGTGGTTTCCACACAATCATTACACACATGAGGGTTTTCCACAATATGAGTGCTGTGATGGAGGGTATTTAATACTGAATGAATTCCTACAAGGTTTACATGCATAGGATTTCTTCCCTATATTTGGTCTATGATTCAGTCTAACATGTGATTGGTAAATGACAGGTTCCACAGTCCCAATATACTTATAAATGTTCTCTCTTTTCAGGTGAATACAATCAGAATTCCACAGTCAGTCAGCTGGGAGGGGTGGATGAATCCGGAAACAGCTGGTTTCCTTGTACTAAAACAAGCGCCATATCACGAAGGACTCTTGCATTTCTTTTTCTTTTTTGCATTTTTCACATTTTCTTATTTATCATGGTTTGTAATAAATTTTCTGATGTGGGTTGTGGTTTTGAGGCTGGCTTAAGGAGTTCAGGGAACCAGAGGAATGGTCTTTTTCAATTAGGGCACAGCTGTTGTTTCTCTCCAATTCTGGCTTTCTGTAATTGCTTTGGGTGCCTCAGGCAATTTTTCATTTTGAGCGACTTTTTCCTAAATGCTTTGTTGGTCTGAGTTGGTTTTGCCTTTTTCCTTTTCAAATTGTGTATTCTGATGCAATACAAACAAGGGTTTAGAACGAGGATCCATCAGGAAATTGAAAAACAGAACATATTGGGTTTTCATGATTAGAAATCATAGGCAACATGACCAAGATGAGTTTTTGGGTTTTGGAAAATGACATAGAACCCTTCCACTGAGGGGCAGATATTAATTTCCTCCAAATCGAGAGTGAGTGCGATTTTCAGGTGAATTCAATCAGAATTCCACAGCCAGTCAGCTAGGAGGGGTGGATGAATCCGGGAACAGCTGGTTTCCTTGCAACTAAATCAAGCCCAATATCACAAAGGACTCTTGCATTTCTTTGGCTTCTTTCTCTTTTTTCTTTTTATCATGGTTTGTAATGAATTTTCTGATGTGAGCTTTGGTTTTGAGGCTGCAATATAGAGTTCAGTGCACAGGAGGAATGGTCTTTTTCAAACAGGCCATAGCTGTTGGCCTGCTTCAATTCTGGCTTGCTGTCATTGTTTTGGGTGCCTCAGCCGATTTGTGGTTTCTTGTGTGGCAATTTCCTAAATGTTTTCTGGGTCTGAGTTGGCTTTGCCTTCTTCATTCCCAAATTCTGTATTCTGACGCAACACAAACAAGAGTTTGGACAGAGTAGCCATTATGAAATAAAAAACATTACAAATGGGCATTTGAAGAATATAAATCTACAGGTAACACGACCAAGGTGAGTTTTTGTGTTTTGGAAAATCAAATGGAACACTTTGGCTGAGGTGACAGATATTAATTGCCTCCAAAATGAGTTTCACTGTGATTTTCAGGTTAATTCAGACAGAATTCCACAGGCATCAGCTGGAGGTGTGGATGAATCCGGGAACATTCGGTTTTCTTGAGACTAAATCAAGTCCAATATCATCATGGATTCTTGCATTTTTTTGGATTTTTTCTCTTTTTTCTTATTTATCATGGTTTGTAATGAATTTTCTGATGTGAGCTTTGGTTTTGAGGCTGGCATATTGAGTTCAGGGCACAAGAGGAAGGTTCTTTTTCAACCAGGGCACAGCTGTTGTCTTGCTCCAATTCTGGCTTGCTGTCATTGTTTTGGGTGCCTCAGCCGATTTTTGGTTTCTTGAGTGCCAATTTCCTAAATGTTTTCTGGGTCTGAGTCGGTTTTGCCTTCCTATTCCCAAATTTTGTATTCTGATGCAATACAAGCAAGATTTTGGAGAGTAGCCATTATGAAAGAAAAAAAAAAACACAGCGCATTGCCATTTCAGGATTAGAAATCTACAGGCAACACAACCAAGATGAGTTTCTGTGTTTTGGAAAATGACATAGAACGCTTCTGCTGAGGGGACAGATTCTAATTCCCTCCAAAATGAGTGTGAGTGCGATATTGAGGTGAATTCAATCAGAATTCCAGAGTCAGTCTGTGGAAGGGGGGGATGAATCTGGAAACAGCCAGTTTCTTTGTGTCTAAATCCAGCCAAATATCACAAAGGACTCTTGCATTTCTTTGGCTTTTTCACATTTCCCTTATTTATCATGGTTTGTAATGAATTTTCTGATGTGAGCTTTGGTTTTGAGGCTGCAATATAGAGTTCAGGGCACCGGAGGAATGGTCTTTTTCAAACAGGGCACAGCTGTTGGTGTGCTCCAATTCTGGCTATTGTCTTTGTTTTGGGTGCCTCAGCTGAAATTTGGTTTCTTGAGTTTCACTGCGATTGTCAGGTTAATTCAGTCAGAATTCCACAGGCAGTCAGCTTTAGTGGTGGATGAATCTGGGAACAGCCAGTTTCCTTGCAACTAAATCAAACCCAATATCATTATGGATTCTTGCATTTCTTTGGCTTTTTCACTTTTTTCTTATTTATCATGGTTTGTAATGAATTTTCTGATGTGAGCTTTGGTTTTGAGGCTGGCATATTGAGTTCAGGGCACAAGAGGATGGTTCTTTTTCAATCAGGGCACAGCTGTTGGCTTGCTCCACTTCTGGCTTGCTGTCATTGTTTTGAGTGCCTCAGCCGATTTGTGGTTTCTTGTGTGGCAATTTCCCAAATGTTTTCAGGGTCTGAGTTGGCTTTGCCTTCTTCCTTCCCAAATTTTGTATTCTGATGCAATGCAAAGAAGAGTTTGTATAGAGTAGCCATTATGAAATAAAAAACACAACAAATAGGCATTTGAAGCTTAGAAATCTACAGGTAACATGACCAAGGTGAGTTTTTGTGTTTTGGAAAAAAAAATGTAACACTTTGGCTGAGGTGACAGATATTAACTGCCTCCAAACTGAGTTTCACAGTGATTTTCAGGTTAATTCAGTCAGAATTCCACAGGCAGTCAGCTGGAGGGGTGGATGAATCCGGGAACAGCCGGTTGCCAAGCGACTAAATCAAGCCCTATATCATTATGGATTCTTGCATTTCTTTGGCTTTTTTCTCTTTTTTCTTATTTATCATGGTTTGTAATGAATTTTCTGATGTGAGCTTTGGTTTTGAGGCTGGCGTATTGAGTTCAGGGCACAAGAGGTAGGTTCTTTTTCAATCAGGGCACAGCTGTTGGCTTGCTCCACTTCTGGCTTGCTGTCATTGTTTTGGGTGCCTCAGCTGATTTGTGGTTTCTTGTGTGGCAATTTCCTAAATGTTTTCGGGGTCTCAGTTGGTTTTGCCTTCTTCCTTCCCAAATTTTGTATTCTGATGCAATACAAGCAAGATTTTGGACAGAGTAGCCATTATGAAAGAAAAAAAAAAAAAACACAGCAAATTGACCTTTCAGGATTAGAAATCCATAGGCAACACAACCAAGATGAGATTCTGTGTTTTGGAAAATGACATGGAACGCTTCTGCTGAGGTGACAGATTCTAATTCCCTCCAAATGGAGTGTGAGAGCGATTTTGAGGTGAATTCAATCAGAATTCCAAAGTCAGTCTGTGGAAGGGGGGGATGAATCTGGAAACAGCCAGTTTCTTTGTGTCTAAATCCTGCCAAATATCACAAAGGACTCTTGCATTTCTTTGGCTTTTTTCTTTTTTTCTTATTTATCATGGTTTGTAATGAATTTTCTGATGTGAGCTTTGGTTTTGAGGCTGGCATATTGAGTTCAGGGCACAAGAGGAAGGTTCTTTTTCAATCAGGGCACAGCTGTTGGCTTGCTCCAATTCTGGCTTGCTGTCATTGTTTTGGGTGCCTCAGCCGATTTGTGGTTTCTTGAGTGCCAATTTCCTAAATGTTTTCTGGGTCTGAGTCGGTTTTGCCTTCTTATTCCCAAATTTTGTATTCTGATGCAATACAAGCAAGATTTTGGAGAGCAGCCATTATGAAAGAAAGAAAAAAAAAAACACAGCGCATTGCCCTTTCAGGATTAGAAATCTACAGGCAACACAACCAAGATGAGTTTCTGTGTTTTGGAAAATGACATAGAACGCTTCTGCTGAGGGGACAGATTCTAATTCCCTCACAAATGAGTGTGAGTGTGATTTTGAGGTGAATTCAATCAGAATTCCAGAGTCAGTCTGTGGAAGGGGGGGATGAATCTGGAAACAGCCAGTTTCTTTGTGTCTAAATCCAGCCAAATATCAAAAAGGACTCTTGCATTTCTTTGTCTTTTTCACATTTCCCTTATTTATCATGGTTTGTAATGAATTTTCTGATGTGACCTTTGGTTTTGAGGCTGCAATATAGAGTTCAGGGCACCGGAGGAATGGTCTTTTTCAAACAGGGCACAGCTGTTGGTGTGCTCCAATTCTGGCTATTGTCTTTGTTTTGGGTGCCTCAGCTGAAATTTGGTTTCTTGAGTTTCACTGGGATTGTCAGGTTAATTCAGTCAGAATTCCACAGGCAGTCAGCTTTAGTGGTGGATGAATCTGGGAACAGCCGGTTTCCTTGCAACTAAATCAAACCCAATATCATTATGAATTCTTGCATTTTTTTGGCTTTTTTCTCTTTTTTCTTATTTATCATGGTTTGTAATGAATTTTCTGATGTGAGCTTTGGTTTTGAGACTGCAATATAGAGTTCAGGGCACCGGAGGAATGGTCTTTTTCAAACAGGGCACAGCTGTTGGTGTGCTCCAATTCTGGCTATTGTCTTTGTTTTGGGTGCCTCAGCTGAAATTTGGTTTCTTGAGTTTCACTGGGATTGTCAGGTTAATTCAGTCAGAATTCCACAGGCAGTCAGCTTTAGTGGTGGATGAATCTGGGAACAGCCGGTTTCCTTGCAACTAAATCAAACCCAATATCATTATGGATTCTTGCATTTCTTTGGCTTTTTTCTCTTTTTTCTTATTTATCATGGTTTGTAATGAATTTTCTGATGTGAGCTTTGGTTTTGAGGCTGGCATATTGAGTTCAGGGCACAAGAGGATGGTTCTTTTTCAATCAGGGCACAGCTGTTGGCTTGCTCCAATTCTGGCTTGCTGTCATTGTTTTGAGTGCCTCAGCCGATTTCTGGTTTCTTGTGTGGCAATTTCCCAAATGTTTTCAGGGTCTGTGTTGGCTTTGCCTTCTTCCTTCCCAAATTTTGTATTCTGATGCAATGCAAAGAAGAGTTTGTACAGAATAGCCATTATGAAATAAAAAAAACACAACAAATAGGCGTTTGAAACTTAGAAATCTACAGGTAACATGACCAAGGTGAGTTTTTGTGTTTATGAAAATAAAATGGAACACTTTGGCTGAGGTGACAGATAGTAATTGCCTCCAAACTTAGTTTCACTGCGATTTTCAGGTTAATTCAGTCAGAATTCCACAGGCAGTCAGCTGGAGCAGAGGATGAATCCGGGAACACCCGGTTTCCTAGCGACTAAATCAAGCCCTATATCATTATGGATTCTTGCATTTTTTGGCTTTTTTCCATTTTTCTTATTTATCATGGTTTGTAATGAATTTTCTGACGTGAGCTTTGGTTTTGAGGCTGGCATATTGAGTTCAGGGCACAAGAGGAAGGTTCTTTTTCAATCAGGGCACAGCTGTTGGCTTGCTCCACTTCTGGCTTGCTGTCATTGTTTTGGGTGCCTCAGCTGATTTGTGGATTCTTGTGTGGCAATTTCCTAAATGTTTTCGGGGTCTGAGTTGGCTTTGCCTTCTTCCTTCCCAAATTTTGTATTCTGATGCAATACAAGCAAGATTTTGGACAAAGTAGCCATTATGAAAGAAAAAAAAAAACACAGCAAATTGACCTTTCAGGATTAGAAATCCATAGGCAACACAACCAAGGTGAGATTCTGTGTTTTGGAAAATGCCATGGAACGCTTCTGCTGAGCGGACAGATTCTAATTCCCTCCAAATGGAGTGTGAGAGCGATTTTGAGGTGAATTCAATCAGAATTCCAGAGTCAGTCTGTGGAAGGGGGGGATGAATCTGGAAACAGCCAGTTTCTTTGTGTCTAAATCCTGCCAAATATCACAAAGGACTCTTGCATTTCTTTGGCTTTTTCACATTTCCCTTATTTATCATGGTTTGTAATGAATTTTCTGATGTGAGCTTTGGTTTTGAGGCTGGCATACTGAGTTCAGGGCACAAGAGGAAGGTTCTTTTTCAATCAGGGCACAGCTGTTGGCTTGCTCCAATTCTGGCTTGCTGTCATTGTTTTGGATGCCTCAGCCGATTTCTGGTTTCTTGAGTGGAAATTTCCTAAATGTTTTCTGGGTCTGAGTTGGCTTTGCCTTCTTATTCCCAAATTTTGTATTCTGATGCAATGCAAAGAAGAGTTTGTAAAGAATAGCCATTATGAAATAAAAAACACAAAAAACAGGTGTTTGAAGCTTAGAAATCTACAGGTAACATGACCAAGGTGAGTTTTTGTGTTTATGAAAATAAAATGGAATACTTTGGCTGAGGTGACAGATATTAATTGCCTCCAAACTGAGTTTCACTGTGATTTTCAGGTTAATTCAGTCAGAATTCCACAGGCAGTCAGCTGGAGGGGTGGATGAATCCGGGAAAGCCGGTTTCCTAGCGACTAAATCAAGCCCTATATCATTATGGATTCTTGCATTTTTTTGGCTTTTTTCTCTTTTTTCTTATTTATCATGGTTTGTAATGAATTTTCTGATGTGAGCTTTGGTTTTGAGGCTGGCATATTGAGTTCAGGGCACAAGAGGAAGGTTCTTTTTCAATCAGGGCACAGCTGTTGGCTTGCTCCAATTCTGGCTTGCTGTCATTGTTTTGGGTGCCTCAGCTGATTTGTGGTTTCTTGTGTGGCAATTTCCTAAAAGTTTTCTGGGTCTGAGTTGGTTTTGCCTTCTTCCTTCCCAATTTTTGTATTCTGATGCAATACAAGCAAGATTTTGGACAGAGTAGCCATTATGAAAGAAAAAAAAAAAACACAGCAAATTGACCTTTCAGGATTAGAAATCCATAGGCAACACAACCAAGGTGAGATTCTGTGTTTTGGAAAATGACATGGAACGCTTCTGCTGAGGGGACAGATTCTAATTCCCTCCAAATGGAGTGTGAGAGCGATTTTGAGGTGAATTCAATCAGAATTCCAAAGTCAGTCTGTGGAAGGGGGGGATGAATCTGGAAACAGCCAGTTTCTTTGTGTCTAAATCCTGCCAAATATCACAAAGGACTCTTGCATTTCTTTGGCTTTTTCACATTTCCCTTATTTATCATGGTTTGTAATGAATTTTCTGATGTGACCTTTGGTTTTGAGGCTGCAATATAGAGTTCAGGGCACCGGAGGAATGGTCTTTTTCAAACAGGGCACAGCTGTTGGCGGGCTCCAATTCTGGCTATTGTCTTTGTTTTGGGTGCCTCAGCTGAAATTTGGTTTCTTGAGTTTCACTATGATTGTCAGGTTAATTCAGTCAGAATTCCACAGGCAGTCAGCTTTAGTGGTGGATGAATCTGGGAACAGCCGGTTTCCTTGCAACTAAATCAAGCCCTATATCATTATGGATTCTTGCATTTTTTTGGCTTTTTTCTCTTTTTTCTTATTTATCATGGTTTGTAATGAATTTTCTGATGTGAGCTTTGGTTTTGAGGCTGGCATATTGAGTTCAGGGCACAAGAGGATGGTTCTTTTTAATCAGGGCACAGCTGTTGGCTTGCTCCACTTCTGGCTTGCTGTCATTGTTTTGAGTGCCTCAGCCGATTTGTGGTTTCTTGTGTGGCAATTTCCCAAATGTTTTCAGGGTCTGAGTTGGCTTTGCCTTCTTCCTTCCCAAATTTTGTATTCTGATGCAATGCAAAGAAGAGTTTGTACAGAATAGCCATTATGAAAGAAAAAACACAACAAATAGGCGTTTGAAGCTTAGAAATCTACAGGTAACATGACCAAGGTGAGTTTTTGTGTTTATGAAAATAAAATGGAACACTTTGGCTGAGGTGACAGATAGTAATTGCCTCCAAACTGAGTTTCACTGCGATTTTCAGGTTAATTCAGTCAGAATTCCACAGGCAGTCAGCTGGAGGGGTGGATGAATCCGGGAACAGCCGGTTTCCTAGCGACTAAATCAAGCCCTATATCATTATGGATTCTTGCATTTTTTTGGCTTTTTTCTCTTTTTTCTTATTTATCATGGTTTGTAATGAATTTTCTGATGTGAGCTTTGGTTTTGAGGCTGGCATATTGAGTTCAGGGCACAAGAGGAAGGTTCTTTTTCAATCAGGGCACAGCTGTTGGCTTGCTCCACTTCTGGCTTGCTGTCATTGTTTTGGGTGCCTCAGCTGATTTGTGGTTTCTTGTGTGGCAATTTCCTAAATGTTTTCGGGGTCTGAGTTGGTTTTGCCTTCTTCCTTCCCAAATTTTGTATTCTGATGCAATACAAGCAAGATTTTGGACAGAGTAGCCATTATGAAAGAAAAAAAAAAACACAGCAAATTGACCTTTCAGGATTAGAAATCCATAGGCAACACAACCAAGATGAGATTCTGTATTTTGGAAAATGACATGGAACGCTTCTGCTGAGGGGACAGATTCTAATGCCCTCCAAATGGAGTGTGAGAGCGATGTTGAGGTGAATTCAATCAGAATTCCAAAGTCAGTCTGTGGAAGGGGGGGATGAATCTGGAAACAGCCAGTTTCTTTGTGTCTAAATCCTGCCAAATATCACAAAGGACTCTTGCATTTCTTTGGCTTTTTCACATTTCCCTTATTTATCATGGTTTGTAATGAATTTTCTGATGTGAGCTTTGGTTTTGAGGCTGGAATATTGAGTTCAGGGCACAAGAGGAAGGTTCTTTTTCAATCAGGGCACAGCTGTTGGCTTGCTCCAATTCTGGCTTGCTGTCATTGTTTTGGGTGCCTCAGCCGATTTGTGGTTTCTTGAGTGGCAATTTCCTAAATGCTTTCTGGGTCTGAGTCGGTTTTGCCTTCTTATTCCCAAATTTTGTATTCTGATGCAATACAAGCAAGATTTTGGAGAGTAGCCATTATGAAAGAAAAAAAAAAAAACACAGCGCATTGCCCTTTCAGGATTAGAAATCTACAGGCAACACAACCAAGATGAGTTTCTGTGTTTTGGAAAATGACATAGAACGCTTCTGCTGAGGGGACAGATTCTAATTCCCTCCCAAATGAGTGTGAGTGCGATTTTGAGGTGAATTCAATCAGAATTCCAAAGTCAGTCTGTGGAAAGGGGGGATGAATCTGGAAACAGCCAGTTTCTTTGTGTCTAAATCCAGCCAAATATCACAAAGGACTCTTGCATTTCTTTGGCTTTTTCACATTTCCCTTATTTATCATGGTTTGTAATGAATTTTCTGATGTGACCTTTGGTTTTGAGGCTGCAATATAGAGTTCAGGGCACCGGAGGAATGGTCTTTTTCAAACAGGGCACAGCTGTTGGCGTGCTCCAATTCTGGCTATTGTCTTTGTTTTGGGTGCCTCAGCTGAAATTTGGTTTCTTGAGTTTCACTATGATTGTCAGGTTAATTCAGTCAGAATTCCACAGGCAGTCAGCTTTAGTGGTGGATGAATCTGGGAACAGCCGGTTTCCTTGGAACTAAATCAAGCCCTATATCATTATGGATTCTTGCATTTTTTTGGCTTTTTTCTCTTTTTTCTTATTTATCATGGTTTGTAATGAATTTTCTGATGTGAGCTTTGGTTTTGAGGCTGGCATATTGAGTTCAGGGCACAAGAGGATGGTTCTTTTTAATCAGGGCACAGCTGTTGTCTTGCTCCACTTCTGGCTTGCTGTCATTGTTTTGAGTGCCTCAGCCGATTTGTGGTTTCTTGTGTGGCAATTTACCAAAATGTTTTCAGGGTCTGAGTTGGCTTTGCCTTCTTCCTTCCCAAATTTTGTATTCTGATGCAATGCAAAGAAGAGTTTGTACAGAATAGCCATTATGAAATAAAAAACACAACAAATAGGCGTTTGAAGCTTAGAAATCTACAGGTAACATGACCAAGGTGAGTTTTTGTGTTTATGAAAATAAAATGGAACACTTTGGCTGAGGTGACAGATATTAATTGCCTCCAAACTGAGTTTCACTGTGATTTTCAGGTTAATTCAGTCAGAATTCCACAGGCAGTCAGCTGGAGGGGTGGATGAATCCGGGAACAGCCGGTTTCCTAGCGACTAAATCAAGCCCTATATCATTATGGATTCTTGCATTTTTTTGGCTTTTTTCTCTTTTTTCTTATTTATCATGGTTTGTAATGAATTTTCTGATGTGAGCTTTGGTTTTGAGGCTGGCATATTGAGTTCAGGGCACAAGAGGAAGGTTCTTTTTCAATCAGGGCACAGCTGTTGGCTTGCTCCACTTCTGGCTTGCTGTCATTGTTTTGGGTGCCTCAGCTGATTTGTGGTTTCTTGTGTGGCAATTTCCTAAATGTTTTCGGGGTCTGAGTTGGCTTTGCCTTCTTCCTTCCCAAATTTTGTATTCTGATGCAATACAAGCAAGATTTTGGACAGAGTAGCCATTATGAAAGAAAAAAAAAAAAACACAGCAAATTGACCTTTCAGGATTAGAAATCCATAGGCAACACAACCAAGATGAGATTCTGTGTTTTGGAAAATGACATGGAACGCTTCTGCTGAGGGGACAGATTCTAATTCCCTCCAAATGGAGTGTGAGAGCGATTTTGAGGTGAATTCAATCAGAATTCCAAAGTCAGTCTGTGGAAGGGGGGGATGAATCTGGAAACAGCCAGTTTCTTTGTGCCTAAATCCTGCCAAATATCACAAAGGACTCTTGCATTTCTTTGGCTTTTTCACATTTCCCTTATTTATCATGGTTTGTAATGAATTTTCTGATGTGAGCTTTGGTTTTGAGGCTGGCATATTGAGTTCAGGGCACAAGAGGAAGGTTCTTTTTCAATCAGGGCACAGCTGTTGGCTTGCTCCAATTCTGGCTTGCTGTCATTGTTTTGGGTGCCTCAGCCGATTTGTGGTTTCTTGAGTGGCAATTTCCTAAATGCTTTCTGGGTCTGAGTCGGTTTAGCCTTCTTATTCCCAAATTTTGTATTCTGATGCAATACAAGCAAGATTTTGGAGAGTAGCCATTATGAAAGAAAAAAAAAAAAACACAGCGCATTGCCCTTTCAGGATTAGAAATCTACAGGCAACACAACCAAGATGAGTTTCTGTGTTTTGGAAAATGACATAGAACGCTTCTGCTGAGGGGACAGATTCTAATACCCTCCCAAATGAGTGTGAGTGCGATTTTGAGGTGAATTCAATCAGAATTCCAGAGTCAGTCTGTGGAAGGGGGGGGTGTATCTGGAAACAGCCAGTTTCTTTGTGTCTAAATCCAGCCAAATATCACAAAGGACTCTTGCATTTCTTTGGCTTTTTCACATTTCCCTTATTTATCATGGTTTGTAATGAATTTTCTGATGTGAGCTTTGGTTTTGAGGCTGGCATTTTGAGTTCAGGGCACCGGAGGAATGGTCTTTTTCAAACAGGGCACAGCTGTTGGTGTGCTCCAATTCTGGCTATTGTCTTTGTTTTGGGTGCCTCAGCTGAAATTTGGTATCTTGAGTTTCACTGCAATTGTCAGGTTAATTCAGTAAGAATTCCACAGGCAGTCAGCTTTAGTGGTGGATGAATCTGGGAACAGCCGGTTTCCTTGCAACTAAATCAAACCCAATATCATTATGGATTCTTGCATTTCTTTGGCTTTTTTCTCTTTTTTCTTATTTATCATGGTTTGTAATGAATTTTCTGATGTGAGCTTTGGTTTTGAGGCTGGCATATTGAGTTCAGGGCACAAGAGGATGGTTCTTTTTCAATCAGGGCACAGCTGTTGGCTTGCTCCACTTCTGGCTTGCTGTCATTGTTTTGAGTGCCTCAGCTGATTTGTGGTTTCTTGTGTGGCAATTTCCCAAATGTTTTCAGGGTCTGAGTTGGCTTTGCCTTCTTCCTTCCCAAATTTTGTATTCTGATGCAATGTAAAGAAGAGTTTGTACAGAATAGCCATTATGAAAGAAAAAACACAACAAATAGGTGTTTGAAGCTTAGAAATCTACAGGTATCATGACCAAGGTGAGTTTTTGTGTTTATGAAAATAAAATGGAACACTTTGGCTGAGGTGACAGATATTAATGGCCTCCAAACTGAGTTTCACTGTGATTTTCAGGTTAATTCAGTCAGAATTCCACAGGCAGTCAGCTGGAGGGGTGGATGAATCCGGGAACAGCCGGTTTCCTAGCAACTAAATCAAGGCTTTTATCATTATGGATTCTTGCATTTTTTTGGCTTTTTTCTCTTTTTTCTTATTTATCATGGTTTGTAATGAATTTTCTGATGTGAGCTTTGGTTTTGAGGCTGGCATATGGAGTTCAGGGCACAAGAGGAAGGTTCTTTTTCAATCAGGGCACAGCTGTTGGCTTGCTCCAATTCTGGCTTGCTGTCATTGTTTTGGGTGCCTCAGCCGATTTGTGGTTTCTTGAGTGGCAATTTCCTAAATGCTTTCTGGGTCTGAGTCGGTTTTGCCTTCTTATTCCCAAATTTTGTATTCTGATGCAATACAAGCAAGATTTTGGAGAGTAGCCATTATGAAAGAAAGAAAAAAAAAAAAAACACAGCGCATTGCCCTTTCAGGATTAGAAATCTACAGGCAACACGACCAAGATGAGTTTCTGTGTTTTGGAAAATGACATAGAACGCTTCTGCTGAGGGGACAGATTCTAATACCCTCCCAAATGAGTGTGAGTGCGATTTTGAGGTGAATTCAATCAGAATTCCAAAGTCAGTCTGTGGAAGGGGGGGATGAATCTGGAAACAGCCAGTTTCTTTGTGTCTAAATCCAGCCAAATATCACAAAGGACTCTTGCATTTCTTTGGCTTTTTCACATTTCCCTAATTTATCATGGTTTGTAATGAATTTTCTGATGTGAGCTTTGGTTTTGAGGCTGCAATATAGAGTTCAGGGCACCTGAGGAATGGTCTTTTTCAAACAGGGCACAGCTGTTAGTGTGCTCCAATTCTGGCTATTGTCTTTGTTTTGGGTGCCTCAGCTGAAATTTGGTTTCTTGAGTTTCACTGCGATTGTCAGGTTAATTCAGTCAGAATTCCACAGGCAGTCAGCTTTAGTGGTGGATGAATCTGGGAACAGCCGGTTTCCTTGCAACTAAATCAAACCCAATATCATTATGGATTCTTGCATTTCTTTGGCTTTTTTCTCTTTTTTCTTATTTATCATGGTTTGTAATGAATTTTCTGATGTGAGCTTTGGTTTTGAGGCTGGCATATTGAGTTCAGGGCACAAGAGGAAGGTTGTTTTTCAATCAGGGCACAGCTGTTGGCTTGCTCCACTTCTGGCTTGCTGTCATTGTTTTGAGTGCCTCAGCCGATTTGTGGTTTCTTGTGTGGCAATTTCCCAAATGTTTTCAGGGTCTGAGTTGGCTTTGCCTTCTTCCTTCCCAAATTTTGTATTCTGATGCAATGCAAAGAAGAGTTTGTACAGAATAGCCATTATGAAAGAAAAAACACAACAAATAGGCGTTTGAAGCTTAGAAATCTACAAGTAACATGACCAATGTGAGTTTTTGTGTTTATGAAAATAAAATGGAACACTTTGGCTGAGGTGACAGATATTAATTGCCTCCAAACTGAGTTTCACTGTGATTTTCAGGTTAATTCAGTCAGAATTCCACAGGCTGTCAGCTGGAGGGGTGGATGTATCTGGGAACAGCCGGTTTCCTAGCGACTAAATCAAGCCCTATATCATTATGGATTCTTGCATTTTTTTGGCTTTTTTCTCTTTTTTCTTATTTATCATGGTTTGTAATGAATTTTCTGATGTGAGCTTTGGTTTTGAGGCTGCAATATGGAGTTCAGGGCACAAGAGGAAGGTTCTTTTTCAATCAGGGCACAGCTGTTGGCTTGCTCCACTTCTGGCTTGCTGTCATTGTTTTGGGTGCCTCAGCTGATTTGTGGTTTCTTGTGTGGCAATTTCCTAAATGTTTTCGGGGTCTGAGTTGGTTTTGCCTTCTTCCTTCCCAATTTTTGTATTCTGATGCAATACAAGCAAGATTTTGGACAGAGTAGCCATTATGAAAAAAAAAAAAAAAACACAGCAAATTGACCTTTCAGGATTAGAAATCCATAGGCAACACAACCAAGGTGAGATTCTGTGTTTTGGAAAATGACATGGAACGCTTCTGCTGAGGGGACAGATTCTAATTCCCTCCAAATGGAGTGTGAGAGCGATTTTGAAGTGAATTCAATCAGAATTCCAAAGTCGGTCTGTGGAAGGGGGGGATGAATCTGGAAACAGCCAGTTTCTTTGTGTCTAAATCCTGCCAAATATCACAAAGGACTCTTGCATTTCTTTGGCTTTTTCACATTTCCCTTATTTATCATGGTTTGTAATGAATTTTCTGATGTGAGCTTTGGTTTTCAGGCTGGCATATTGAGTTCAGGGCACAAGAGGAAGGTTCTTTTTCAATCAGGGCACAGCTGTTGGCTTGCTCCAATTCTGGCTTGCTGTCATTGTTTTGGGTGCCTCAGCCGATTTGTGGTTTCTTGAGTGCCAATTTCCTAAATGTTTTCTGGGTCTGAGTCGGTTTAGCCTTCTTATTCCCAAATTTTGTATTCTGATGCAATACAAGCAAGATTTTGGAGAGTAGCCATTATGAAAGAAAAAAAAAAAAAGCGCATTGCCCTTTCAGGATTAGAAATCTACAGGCAACACGACCAAGATGAGTTTCTGTGTTTTGGAAAATGACATAGAATGCTTCTGCTGATTGGACAGATTGTAATTCCCTCCAAATGGAGTGTGAGAGCGATTTTGAGGTGAATTCAATCAGAATTCCAAAGTCAGTCTGTGGAAGGGGGGGATGAATCTGGAAACAGCCAGATTCCTTGTGTCTAAATCCAGCCAAATATCAAAAAGGACTCTTGCATTTCTTTGGCTTTTTTCTCTTTTGTCTTATTTATCATGGTTTGTAATTAATTTTCTCATGTGAGCTTTGGTTTTGAGGCTGGCATATTGAGTTCAGGGCAGAAGAGGATGGTTCTTTTTCAATCAGGGCACAGCTGTTGGCTGGCTGCAGTTCTGGCTTGCTGTCCTTATTTTGAGTACCTGAGCAGATTTGTGGTTTCTTGTGTGGCAATTTCCCAAATGTTTTCTGGGTCTGAGTTGGCTTTGCCTTCTTCCTTCCCAAATTTTGTATTCTGATGCAATGCAAAGAAGAGTTTGTACAGAATAGCCATTATGAAATAAAAAAACAACAAATAGGCGTTTGAAGCTTAGAAATCTACAGGTAACATGACCAAGGTGAGTTTTTGTGTTTATGAAAATCAAATGGAACACTTTGGCTGAGGTGACAGATATTAATTGCCTCCAAACTGAGTTTCACTGTGATTTTCAGGTAAATTCAGTCAGAATTCCACAGGCAGTCAGCTGGAGGGGTGGATGAATCCGGGAACAGCCGGTTTCCTTGTGACTAAATCAAGCCTTATATCATTATGGATTCTTGCATTTTTTTGGCTTTTTTCTCTTTTGTCGTATTTATCATGGTTTGTAATGAATTTTCTGATGTGAGCTTTGGTTTTGAGGCTGGCATATTGAGTTCAGGGCACAAGAGGAAGGTTCTTTTTCAATCAGGGCACAGCTGTTGGGTTGCTCCAATTCTGGCTTGCTGTCATTGTTTTGGGTGTCTCAGCTGATTTGTGGTTTCTTGAGTGCCAATTTCCTAAATGTTTTCTGGGTCTGAGTCGGTTTTGCCTACTTATTCCCAACTTTTGTATTCTGATGCAATACAAGCAAGATTTTGGAGAGTAGCCATTATGAAAGAAAAAAAAAAAAAAAAACACAGCGCATTGCCCTTTCAGGATTAGAAATCTTCAGGCAACACGCCCAAGATGAGTTTCTGTGTTTTGGAAAAAGTCATGGAACCCTTCTGCTGAGGGGACAGATTTTAATTCACTCCAAATTGAGTGTGAGTGCGATTTTGAGGTGAATTCAATCAGAATTCCAAAGTCAGTCTGTGGAAGGTTGGGATGAATCTGGAAACAGCCAGTTTCCTTTTATCTGAATCCAGCCAAATATCCAAAAGAACTCTTGCATTTCTTTGGCTTTTTCACATTTCCCTGATTTATCATGGTTTGTAATGAATTTTCTGATGAGAGCTTTGGTTTTGAGGCTGCAATATAGAGTTCAGGGCACCGGAGGAATGGTCTTTTTCAAACAGGGCACAGCTGTTTGCGTGCTCTAATTCTGGCTTCCTGTCAGTGTTTTGGGTGCCTCAGCTGAAATTTGGTTTCTTGAGTTTCACTGCGATTGTCAGGTTAATTCAGTCAGAATTCCACAGGCAGTCAGCTTTAGTGGTGGATGAATCTGGGAACAGCCGGTTTCCTTGCAACTAAATCAAACCCAATATCATTATGGATTCTTGCATTTCTTTGGCTTTTTTCTCTTTTTTCTTATTTATCATGGTTTGTAATGAATTTTCTGATGTGAGCTTTGGTTTTGAGGCTGGCATATTGAGTTCAGGGCACAAGAGGATGGTTCTTTTTCAATCAGGGCACAGCTGTTGGCTAGCTCCACTTCTGGCTTGCTGTCATTGTTTTGAGTGCCTCAGCCGAATTGTGGTTTCTTGTGTGGCAATTTCCCAAATGTTTTCAGGGTCTGAGTTGGCTTTGCCTTCTTCCTTCCCAAATTTTGTATTCTGATGCAATGTAAAGAAGAGTTTGTACAGAATAGCCATTATGAAAGAAAAAATACAACAAATAGGTGTTTGAAGCTTAGAAATCTACAGGTAACATGACCAAGGTGAGTTTTTGTGTTTATGAAAATAAAATGGAACACTTTGGCTGAGGTGACAGATATTAATGGCCTCCAAACTGAGTTTCACTGTGATTTTCAGGTTAATTCAGTCAGAATTCCACAGGCAGTCAGCTGGAGGGGTGGATGAATCCGGGAACAGCCGGTTTCCTAGCAACTAAATCAAGGCTTTTATCATTATGGATTCTTGCATTTTTTTGGCTTTTTTCTCTTTTTTCTTATTTATGATGGTTTGTAATGAATTTTCTGATGTGAGCTTTGGTTTTGAGGCTGGCATATTGAGTTCAGGGCACAAGAGGAAGGTTCTTTTTCAATCAGGGCACAGCTGTTGGCTTGCTCCACTTCTGGCTTGCTGTCATTGTTTTGGGTGCCTCAGCCGATTTGTGGTTTCTTGTGTGGCAATTTCCTAAATGTTTTCGGGGTCTGAGTTGGTTTTGCCTTCTTCCTTCCCAAATTTTGTATTCTGATGCAATACAAGCAAGATTTTGGACAGAGTAGCCATTATGAAAGAAAAAAAAAAAAAACACAGCAAATTTACCATTCAGGATTAGAAATCCATAGGCAACACAACCAAGATGAGATTCTGTGTTTTGGAAAATGACATGGAACGCTTCTGCTGAGGGGACAGATTCTAATGCCCTCCAAATGGAGTGTGAGAGCGATTTTGAGGTGAATTCAATCAGAATTCCAAAGTCGGTCTGTGGAAGGGGGGGATGAATCTGGAAACAGCCAGTTTCTTTGTGTCTAAATCCTGCCAAATATCACAAAGGACTCTTGCATTTCTTTGGCTTTTTCACATTTCCCTTATTTATCATGGTTTGTAATGAATTTTCTGATGTGAGCTTTGGTTTTCAGGCTGGCATATTGAGTTCAGGGCACAAGAGGAAGGTTCTTTTTCAATCAGGGCACAGCTGTTGGCTTGCTCCAATTCTGGCTTGCTGTCATTGTTTTGGGTGCCTCAGCCGATTTGTGGTTTCTTGAGTGCCAATTTCCTTAATGTTTTCTGGGTCTGAGTCGGTTTTGCCTTCTTATTCCCAAATTTTGTATTCTGATGCAATACAAGCAAGATTTTGGAGAGTAGCCATTATGAAAGAAAAAAAAAAAAGCGCATTGCCCTTTCAGGATTAGAAATCTACAGGCAACACGACCAAGATGAGTTTCTGTGTTTTGGAAAAAGTCATGGAACCCTTCTGCTGAGGGGACAGATTGTAATTCCCTCCAAATGGAGTGTGAGAGCGATTTTGAGGTGAATTCAATCAGAATTCCAAAGTCAGTCTGTGGAAGGGGGGGATGAATCTGGAAACAGCCAGATTCCTTGTGTCTAAATCCAGCCAAATATCACAAAGTACTCTTGCATTTCTTTGGCTTTTTTCTCTTTTGTCTTATTTATCATGGTTTGTAATTAATTTTCTCATGTGAGCTTTGGTTTTGAGGCTGGCATATTGAGTTCAGGGCAGAAGAGGATGGTTCTTTTTCAATCAGGGCACAGCTGTTGGCTGGCTGCAGTTCTGGCTTGCTGTCCTTATTTTGAGTACCTGAGCAGATTTGTGGTTTCTTGTGTGGCAATTTCCCAAATGTTTTCTGGGTCTGAGTTGGCTTTGCCTTCTTCCTTCCCAAATTTTGTATTCTGATGCAATGCAAAGAAGAGTTTGTACAGAATAGCCATTATGAAATAAAAAAACAACAAATAGGCGTTTGAAGCTTAGAAATCTACAGGTAACATGACCAAGGTGAGTTTTTGTGTTTATGAAAATCAAATGGAACACTTTGGCTGAGGTGACAGATATTAATTGCCTCCAAACTGAGTTTCACTGTGATTTTCAGGTAAATTCAGTCAGAATTCCACAGGCAGTCAGCTGGAGGGGTGGATGAATCCGGGAACAGCCGGTTTCCTTGTGACTAAATCAAGCCTTATATCATTATGGATTCTTGCATTTTTTTGGCTTTTTTCTCTTTTGTCGTATTTATCATGGTTTGTAATGAATTTTCTGATGTGAGCTTTGGTTTTGAGGCTGGAATATTGAGTTCAGGCACAAGAGGAAGGTTCTTTTTCAATCAGGGCACAGCTGTTGGGTTGCTCCAATTCTGGCTTGCTGTCATTGTTTTGGGTGTCTCAGCTGATTTGTGGTTTCTTGAGTGCCAATTTCCTAAATGTTTTCTGGGTCTGAGTCGGTTTTGCCTACTTATTCCCAACTTTTGTATTCTGATGCAATACAAGCAAGATTTTGGAGAGTAGCCATTATGAAAGAAAAAAAAAAAAAACACAGCGCATTGCCCTTTCAGGATTAGAAATCTTCAGGCAACACGCCCAAGATGAGTTTCTGTGTTTTGGAAAAAGTCATGGAACCCTTCTGCTGAGGGGACAGATTTTAATTCACTCCAAATTGAGTGTGAGTGCGATTTTGAGGTGAATTCAATCAGAATTCCAAAGTCAGTCTGTGGAAGGTTGGGATGAATCTGGAAACAGCCAGTTTCCTTTTATCTGAATCCTGCCAAATATCCAAAAGAACTCTTGCATTTCTTTGGCTTTTTCACATTTCCCTGATTTATCATGGTTTGTAATGAATTTTCTGATGAGAGCTTTGGTTTTGAGGCTGCAATATAGAGTTCAGGGCACCGGAGGAATGGTCTTTTTCAAACAGGGCACAGCTGTTTGCGTGCTCTAATTCTGGCTTCCTGTCAGTGTTTTGGGTGCCTCAGCTGAAATTTGGTTTCTTGAGTTTCACTGGGATTGTCAGGTTAATTCAGTCAGAATTCCACAGGCAGTCAGCTTTAGTGGTGGATGAATCTGGGAACAGCCGGTTTCCTTGCAACTAAATCAAACCCAATATCATTATGGATTCTTGCATTTCTTTGGCTTTTTTCTCTTTTTTCTTATTTATCATGGTTTGTAATGAATTTTCTGATGTGAGCTTTGGTTTTGAGGCTGGCATATTGAGTTCAGGGCACAAGAGGATGGTTCTTTTTCAATCAGGGCACAGCTGTTGGCTAGCTCCACTTCTGGCTTGCTGTCATTGTTTTGAGTGCCTCAGCCGATTTGTGGTTTCTTGTGTGGCAATTTCCCAAATGTTTTCAGGGTCTGAGTTGGCTTTGCCTTCTTCCTTCCCAAATTTTGTATTCTGATGCAATGTAAAGAAGAGTTTGTACAGAATAGCCATTATGAAAGAAAAAATACAACAAATAGGTGTTTGAAGCTTAGAAATCTACAGGTAACATGACCAAGGTGAGTTTTTGTGTTTATGAAAATAAAATGGAACACTTTGGCTGAGGTGACAGATATTAATGGCCTCCAAACTGAGTTTCACTGTGATTTTCAGGTTAATTCAGTCAGAATTCCACAGGCAGTCAGCTGGAGGGGTGGATGAATCCGGGAACAGCCGGTTTCCTAGCAACTAAATCAAGGCTTTTATCATTATGGATTCTTGCATTTTTTTGGCTTTTTTCTCTTTTTTCTTATTTATCATGGTTTGTAATGAATTTTCTGATGTGAGCTTTGGTTTTGAGGCTGGCATATTGAGTTCAGGGCACAAGAGGAAGGTTCTTTTTCAATCAGGGCACAGCTGTTGGCTTGCTCCACTTCTGGCTTGCTGTCATTGTTTTGGGTGCCTCAGCTGATTTGTGGTTTCTTGTGTGGCAATTTCCTAAATGTTTTCGGGGTCTGAGTTGGTTTTGCCTTCTTCCTTCCCAAATTTTGTATTCTGATGCAATACAAGCAAGATTTTGGACAGAGTAGCCATTATGAAAGAAAAAAAAAAAAACACAGCAAATTGACCTTTCAGGATTAGAAATCCATAGGCAACACAACCAAGATGAGATTCTGTGTTTTGGAAAATGACATGGAACGCTTCTGCTGAGGGGACAGATTCTAATTCCCTCCAAATGGAGTGTGAGAGCGATCTTGAGGTGAATTCAATCAGAATTCCAAAGTCAGTCTGTGGAAGGGGGGGATGAATCTGGAAACAGCCAGTTTCTTTGTGTCTAAATCCTGCCAAATATCACAAAGGACTCTTGCATTTCTTTGGCTTTTTTGTTTTTTTCTTATTTATCATGGTTTGTAATGAATTTTCTGATGTGAGCTTTGGTTTTGAGGCTGGCATATTGAGTTCAGGGCACAAGAGGAAGGTTCTTTTTCAATCAGGGCACAGCTGTTGGCTTGCTCCACTTCTGGCTTGCTGTCATTGTTTTGGGTGCCTCAGCTGATTTGTGGTTTCTTGTGTGGCAATTTCCTAAATGTTTTCTGGGTCTGAGTTGGTTTTGCCTTCTTCCTTCCCAAATTTTGTATTCTGATGCAATACAAGCAAAATTTTGGACAGAGTAGCCATTATGAAAGAAAAAAAAAACACAGCAAATTTACCATTCAGGATTAGAAATCCATAGGCAACACAACCAAGATGAGATTCTGTGTTTTGGAAAATGACATGGAACGCTTCTGCTGAGGTGACAGATTCTAATTCCCTCCAAATGGAGTGTGAGAGCGATCTTGAGGTGAATTCAATCAGAATTCCAAAGTCAGTCTGTGGAAGGGGGGGATGAATCTGGAAACAGGCAGTTTCTTTGTGTCTAAATCCTGCCAAATATCACAAAGGACTCTTGCATTTCTTTGGCTTTTTCACATTTCCCTTATTTATCATGGTTTGTAATGAATTTTCTGATGTGAGCTTTGGTTTTGAGGCTGGCATATTGAGTTCAGGGCACAAGAGGATGGTTCTTTTTCAATCAGGGCACAGCTGTTGGCTTGCTCCACTTCTGGCTTGCTGTCATTGTTTTGAGTGCCTCAGCCGATTTGTGGTTTCTTATGTGGCAATTTCCTAAATGTTTTCGGGGTCTGAGTTGGTTTTGCCTTCTTCCTTCCCAAATTTTGTATTCTGATGCAATACAAGCAAGATTTTGGACAGAGTAGCCATTATGAAAGAAAAAAAAAAACACAGCAAATTGACCTTTCAGGATTAGAAATCCATAGGCAACACAACCAAGATGAGTTTCTGTGTTTTGGAAAATGACATGGAACGCTTCTGCTGAGGTGACAGATTCTAATTCCCTCCAAATGGAGTGTGAGAGCGATCTTGAGGTGAATTCAATCAGAATTCCAAAGTCAGTCTGTGGAAGGGGGGGATGAATCTGGAAACAGCCAGTTTCTTTGTGTCTAAATCCTGCCAAATATCACAAAGGACTCTTGCATTTCTTTGGCTTTTTCACATTTCCCTTATTTATCATGGTTTGTAATGAATTTTCTGATGTGAGCTTTGGTTTTGAGGCTGCAATATAGAGTTCAGGGCACCTGAGGAATGGTCTTTTTCAAACAGGGCACAGCTGTTAGTGTGCTCCAATTCTGGCTATTGTCTTTGTTTTGGGTGCCTCAGCTGAAATTTGGTTTCTTGAGTTTCACTGCGATTGTCAGGTTAATTCAGTCAGAATTCCACAGGCAGTCAGCTTTAGTGGTGGATGAATCTGGGAACAGCCGGTTTCCTTGCAACTAAATCAAACCCAATATCATTATGGATTCTTGCATTTCTTTGGATTTTTCTCTTTTTTCTTATTTATCATGGTTTGTAATGAATTTTCTGATGTGAGCTTTGGTTTTGAGGCTGGCATATTGAGTTCAGGGCACAAGAGGAAGGTTCTTTTTCAATCAGGGCACAGCTGCTGGCTTGCTCCACTTCTGGCTTGCTGTCATTGTTTTGGGTGTCTCAGCTGATTTGTGGTTTCTTGTGTGGCAATTTCCTAAATGTTTTCGGGGTCTGAGTTGGTTTTGTCTTCTTCCTTCCCAAATTTTGTATTCTGATGCAATACAAGCAAGATTTTGGACAGAGTAGCCATTATGAAAAAAAAAAAAAAACACAGCAAATTGACCTTTCAGGATTAGAAATCCATAGGCAACACAACCAAGGTGAGATTCTGTGTTTTGGAAAATGACATGGAACGCTTCTGCTGAGGGGACAGATTCTAATGCCCTCCAAATGGAGTGTGAGAGCGATTTTGAGGTGAATTCTATCAGAATTCCAAAGTCGGTCTGTGGAAGGGGGGGATGAATCTGGAAACAGCCAGTTTCTTTGTGCCTAAATCCTGCCAAATATCACAAAGGACTCTTGCATTTCTTTGGCTTTTTCACATTTCCCTTATTTATCATGGTTTGTAATGAATTTTCTGATGTGAGCTTTGGTTTTGAGGCTGGCATATTGAGTTCAGGGCACAAGAGGAAGGTTCTTTTTCAATCAGGGCACAGCTGTTGGCTTGCTCCAATTCTGGCTTGCTGTCATTGTTTTGGGTGCCTCAGCCGATTTGTGGTTTCTTGAGTGGCAATTTCCTAAATGTTTTCTGGCTCTGAGTAGGTTTTGCCTTCTTATTCCCAAATTTTGTATTCTGATGCAATACAAGCAAGATTTTGGAGAGTAGCCATTATGAAAGAAAGAAAAAAAAAAAAAAACACAGCGCATTGCCCTTTCAGGATTAGAAATCTACAGGCAACACGACCAAGATGAGTTTCTGTGTTTTGGAAAATGACATAGAACGCTTCTGCTGAGGGGACAGATTCTAATACCCTCCCAAATGAGTGTGAGTGCGATTTTGAGGTGAATTCAATCAGAATTCCAAAGTCAGTCTGTGGAAGGGGGGGATGAATCTGGAAACAGCCAGTTTCTTTGTGTCTAAATCCAGCCAAATATCACAAAGGACTCTTGCATTTCTTTGGCTTTTTCACATTTCCCTAATTTATCATGGTTTGTAATGAATTTTCTGATGTGAGCTTTGGTTTTGAGGCTGCAATATAGAGTTCAGGGCACCTGAGGAATGGTCTTTTTCAAACAGGGCACAGCTGTTAGTGTGCTCCAATTCTGGCTATTGTCTTTGTTTTGGGTGCCTCAGCTGAAATTTGGTTTCTTGAGTTTCACTGCGATTGTCAGGTTAATTCAGTCAGAATTCCACAGGCAGTCAGCTTTAGTGGTGGATGAATCTGGGAACAGCCGGTTTCCTTGCAACTAAATCAAACCCAATATCATTATGGATTTTTGCATTTCTTTGGCTTTTTTCTCTTTTTTCTTATTTATCATGGTTTGTAATGAATTTTCTGATGTGAGCTTTGGTTTTGAGGCTGGCATATTGAGTTCAGGGCACAAGAGGAAGGTTCTTTTTCAATCAGGGCACAGCTGTTGGCTTGCTCCACTTCTGGCTTGCTGTCATTGTTTTGAGTGCCTCAGCCGATTTGTGGTTTCTTGTGTGGCAATTTCCCAAATGTTTTCAGGGTCTGAGTTGGCTTTGCCTTCTTATTCCCAAATTTTGTATTCTGATGCAATACAAGCAAGATTTTGGAGAGTAGCCATTATGAAAGAAAGAAAAAAAAAAAAAACACAGCGCATTGCCCTTTCAGGATTAGAAATCTACAGGCAACACGACCAAGATGAGTTTCTGTGTTTTGGAAAATGACATAGAACGCTTCTGCTGAGGGGACAGATTCTAATACCCTCCCAAATGAGTGTGAGTGCGATTTTGAGGTGAATTCAATCAGAATTCCAAAGTCAGTCTGTGGAAGGGGGGGATGAATCTGGAAACAGCCAGTTTCTTTGTGTCTAAATCCAGCCAAATATCACAAAGGACTCTTGCATTTCTTTGGCTTTTTCACATTTCCCTAATTTATCATGGTTTGTAATGAATTTTCTGATGTGAGCTTTGGTTTTGAGGCTGCAATATAGAGTTCAGGGCACCTGAGGAATGGTCTTTTTCAAACAGGGCACAGCTGTTAGTGTGCTCCAATTCTGGCTATTGTCTTTGTTTTGGGTGCCTCAGCTGAAATTTGGTTTCTTGAGTTTCACTGCGATTGTCAGGTTAATTCAGTCAGAATTCCACAGGCAGTCAGCTTTAGTGGTGGATGAATCTGGGAACAGCCGGTTTCCTTGCAACTAAATCAAACCCAATATCATTATGGATTCTTGCATTTCTTTGGCTTTTTTCTCTTTTTTCTTATTTATCATGGTTTGTAATGAATTTTCTGATGTGAGCTTTGGTTTTGAGGCTGGCATATTGAGTTCAGGGCACAAGAGGAAGGTTCTTTTTCAATCAGGGCACAGCTGTTGGCTTGCTCCACTTCTGGCTTGCTGTCATTGTTTTGAGTGCCTCAGCCGATTTGTGGTTTCTTGTGTGGCAATTTCCCAAATGTTTTCAGGGTCTGAGTTGGCTTTGCCTTCTTCCTTCCCAAATTTTGTATTCTGATGCAATGCAAAGAAGAGTTTGTACAGAATAGCCATTATGAAAGAAAAAACACAACAAATAGGCATTTGAAGCTTAGAAATCTACAAGTAACATGACCAATGTGAGTTTTTGTGTTTATGAAAATAAAATGGAACACTTTGGCTGAGGTGACAGATATTAATTGCCTCCAAACTGAGTTTCACTGTGATTTTCAGGTTAATTCAGTCAGAATTCCACAGGCTGTCAGCTGGAGGGGTGGATGTATCTGGGAACAGCCGGTTTCCTAGCGACTAAATCAAGCCCTATATCATTATGGATTCTTGCATTTTTTTGGCTTTTTTCTCTTTTTTCTTATTTATCATGGTTTGTAATGAATTTTCTGATGTGAGCTTTGGTTTTGAGGCTGCAATATGGAGTTCAGGGCACAAGAGGAAGGTTCTTTTTCAATCAGGGCACAGCTGTTGGCTTGCTCCACTTCTGGCTTGCTGTCATTGTTTTGGGTGCCTCAGCTGATTTGTGGTTTCTTGTGTGGCAATTTCCTAAATGTTTTCGGGGTCTGAGTTGGTTTTGCCTTCTTCCTTCCCAATTTTTGTATTCTGATGCAATACAAGCAAGATTTTGGACAGAGTAGCCATTATGAAAAAAAAAATAAAACACAGCAAATTGACCTTTCAGGATTAGAAATCCATAGGCAACACAACCAAGGTGAGATTCTGTGTTTTGGAAAATGACATGGAACGCTTCTGCTGAGGGGACAGATTCTAATTCCCTCCAAATGGAGTGTGAGAGCGATTTTGAAGTGAATTCAATCAGAATTCCAAAGTCGGTCTGTGGAAGGGGGGGATGAATCTGGAAACAGCCAGTTTCTTTGTGTCTAAATCCTGCCAAATATCACAAAGGACTCTTGCATTTCTTTGGCTTTTTCACATTTCCCTTATTTATCATGGTTTGTAATGAATTTTCTGATGTGAGCTTTGGTTTTCAGGCTGGCATATTGAGTTCAGGGCACAAGAGGAAGGTTCTTTTTCAATCAGGGCACAGCTGTTGGCTTGCTCCAATTCTGGCTTGCTGTCATTGTTTTGGGTGCCTCAGCCGATTTGTGGTTTCTTGAGTGCCAATTTCCTAAATGTTTTCTGGGTCTGAGTCGGTTTAGCCTTCTTATTCCCAAATTTTGTATTCTGATGCAATACAAGCAAGATTTTGGAAAGTAGCCATTATGAAAGAAAAAAAAAAAAGCGCATTGCCCTTTCAGGATTAGAAATCTACAGGCAACACGACCAAGATGAGTTTCTGTGTTTTGGAAAATGACATAGAATGCTTCTGCTGATTGGACAGATTGTAATTCCCTCCAAATGGAGTGTGAGAGCGATTTTGAGGTGAATTCAATCAGAATTCCAAAGTCAGTCTGTGGAAGGGGGGGATGAATCTGGAAACAGCCAGATTCCTTGTGTCTAAATCCAGCCAAATATCAAAAAGGACTCTTGCATTTCTTTGGCTTTTTTCTCTTTTGTCTTATTTATCATGGTTTGTAATTAATTTTCTCATGTGAGCTTTGGTTTTGAGGCTGGCATATTGAGTTCAGGGCAGAAGAGGATGGTTCTTTTTCAATCAGGGCACAGCTGTTGGCTGGCTGCAGTTCTGGCTTGCTGTCCTTATTTTGAGTACCTGAGCAGATTTGTGGTTTCTTGTGTGGCAATTTCCCAAATGTTTTCTGGGTCTGAGTTGGCTTTGCCTTCTTCCTTCCCAAATTTTGTATTCTGATGCAATGCAAAGAAGAGTTTGTACAGAATAGCCATTATGAAATAAAAAAACAACAAATAGGCGTTTGAAGCTTAGAAATCTACAGGTAACATGACCAAGGTGAGTTTTTGTGTTTATGAAAATCAAATGGAACACTTTGGCTGAGGTGACAGATATTAATTGCCTCCAAACTGAGTTTCACTGTGATTTTCAGGTAAATTCAGTCAGAATTCCACAGGCAGTCAGCTGGAGGGGTGGATGAATCCGGGAACAGCCGGTTTCCTTGTGACTAAATCAAGCCTTATATCATTATGGATTCTTGCATTTTTTTGGCTTTTTTCTCTTTTGTCGTATTTATCATGGTTTGTAATGAATTTTCTGATGTGAGCTTTGGTTTTGAGGCTGGCATATTGAGTTCAGGGCACAAGAGGAAGGTTCTTTTTCAATCAGGGCACAGCTGTTGGGTTGCTCCAATTCTGGCTTGCTGTCATTGTTTTGGGTGTCTCAGCTGATTTGTGGTTTCTTGAGTGCCAATTTTCTAAATGTTTTCTGGGTCTGAGTCGGTTTTGCCTACTTATTCCCAACTTTTGTATTCTGATGCAATACAAGCAAGATTTTGGAGAGTAGCCATTATGAAAGAAAAAAAAAAAAAAAAACACAGCGCATTGCCCTTTCAGGATTAGAAATCTTCAGGCAACACGCCCAAGATGAGTTTCTGTGTTTTGGAAAAAGTCATGGAACCCTTCTGCTGAGGGGACAGATTTTAATTCACTCCAAATTGAGTGTGAGTGCGATTTTGAGGTGAATTCAATCAGAATTCCAAAGTCAGTCTGTGGAAGGTTGGGATGAATCTGGAAACAGCCAGTTTCCTTTTATCTGAATCCAGCCAAATATCCAAAAGAACTCTTGCATTTCTTTGGCTTTTTCACATTTCCCTGATTTATCATGGTTTGTAATGAATTTTCTGATGAGAGCTTTGGTTTTGAGGCTGCAATATAGAGTTCAGGGCACCGGAGGAATGGTCTTTTTCAAACAGGGCACAGCTGTTTGCGTGCTCTAATTCTGGCTTCCTGTCAGTGTTTTGGGTGCCTCAGCTGAAATTTGGTTTCTTGAGTTTCACTGCGATTGTCAGGTTAATTCAGTCAGAATTCCACAGGCAGTCAGCTTTAGTGGTGGATGAATCTGGGAACAGCCGGTTTCCTTGCAACTAAATCAAACCCAATATCATTATGGATTCTTGCATTTCTTTGGCTTTTTTCTCTTTTTTCTTATTTATCATGGTTTGTAATGAATTTTCTGATGTGAGCTTTGGTTTTGAGGCTGGCATATTGACTTCAGGGCACAAGAGGATGGTTCTTTTTCAATCAGGGCACAGCTGTTGGCTAGCTCCACTTCTGGCTTGCTGTCATTGTTTTGAGTGCCTCAGCCGAATTGTGGTTTCTTGTGTGGCAATTTCCCAAATGTTTTCAGGGTCTGAGTTGGCTTTGCCTTCTTCCTTCCCAAATTTTGTATTCTGATGCAATGTAAAGAAGAGTTTGTACAGAATAGCCATTATGAAAGAAAAAATACAACAAATAGGTGTTTGAAGCTTAGAAATCTACAGGTAACACGACCAAGGTGAGTTTTTGTGTTTTGGAAAATCAAATGGAACACTTTGCCTGAGGAGACAGATATTAATGGCCTCCAAACTGAGTTTCACTGTGATTTTCAGGTTAATTCAGTCAGAATTCCACAGGCAGTCAGCTGGAGGGGTGGATGAATCCGGGAACAGCCGGTTTCCTAGCAACTAAATCAAGGCTTTTATCATTATGGATTCTTGCATTTTTTTGGCTTTTTTCTCTTTTTTCTTATTTATCATGGTTTGTAATGAATTTTCTGATGTGAGCTTTGGTTTTGAGGCTGGCATATTGAGTTCAGGGCACAAGAGGAAGGTTCTTTTTCAATCAGGGCACAGCTGTTGGCTTGCTCCACTTCTGGCTTGCTGTCATTGTTTTGGGTGCCTCAGCCGATTTGTGGTTTCTTGTGTGGCAATTTCCTAAATGTTTTCGGGGTCTGAGTTGGTTTTGCCTTCTTCCTTCCCAAATTTTGTATTCTGATGCAATACAAGCAAGATTTTGGACAGAGTAGCCATTATGAAAGAAAAAAAAAAAAACACAGCAAATTTACCATTCAGGATTAGAAATCCATAGGCAACACAACCAAGATGAGATTCTGTGTTTTGGAAAATGACATGGAACGCTTCTGCTGAGGGGACAGATTCTAATGCCCTCCAAATGGAGTGTGAGAGCGATTTTGAGGTGAATTCAATCAGAATTCCAAAGTCGGTCTGTGGAAGGGGGGGATGAATCTGGAAACAGCCAGTTTCTTTGTGTCTAAATCCTGCCAAATATCACAAAGGACTCTTGCATTTCTTTGGCTTTTTTCTTTTTTTCTTATTTACCATGGTTTGTAATGAATTTTCTGATGTGAGCTTTGGTTTTGAGGCTGGCATATTGAGTTCAGGGCACAAGAGGAAGGTTCTTTTTCAATCAGGGCACAGCTGTTGGCTTGCTCCACTTCTGGCTTGCTGTCATTGTTTTGGGTGCCTCAGCTGATTTGTGGTTTCTTGTGTGGCAATTTCCTAAATGTTTTCTGGGTCTGAGTTGGTTTTGCCTTCTTCCTTCCCAATTTTTGTATTCTGATGCAATACAAGCAAAATTTTGGACAGAGTAGCCATTATGAAAGAAAAAAAAAACACAGCAAATTTACCATTCAGGATTAGAAATCCATAGGCAACACAACCAAGATGAGATTCTGTGTTTTGGAAAATGACATGGAACGCTTCTGCTGAGGTGACAGATTCTAATTCCCTCCAAATGGAGTGTGAGAGCGATCTTGAGGTGAATTCAATCAGAATTCCAAAGTCAGTCTGTGGAAGGGGGGGATGAATCTGGAAACAGGCAGTTTCTTTGTGTCTAAATCCTGCCAAATATCACAAAGGACTCTTGCATTTCTTTGGCTTTTTCACATTTCCCTTATTTATCATGGTTTGTAATGAATTTTCTGATGTGAGCTTTGGTTTTGAGGCTGGCATATTGAGTTCAGGGCACAAGAGGATGGTTCTTTTTCAATCAGGGCACAGCTGTTGGCTTGCTCCACTTCTGGCTTGCTGTCATTGTTTTGAGTGCCTCAGCCGATTTGTGGTTTCTTGTGTGGCAATTTCCTAAATGTTTTCGGGGTCTGAGTTGGTTTTGCCTTCTTCCTTCCCAAATTTTGTATTCTGATGCAATACAAGCAAGATTTTGGACAGAGTAGCCATTATGAAAGAAAAAAAAAACACAGCAAATTGACCTTTCAGGATTAGAAATCCATAGGCAACACAACCAAGATGAGATTCTGTGTTTTGGAAAATGACATGGAACGCTTCTGCTGAGGTGACAGATTCTAATTCCCTCCAAATGGAGTGTGAGAGCGATCTTGAGGTGAATTCAATCAGAATTCCAAAGTCAGTCTGTGGAAGGGGGGGATGAATCTGGAAACAGCCAGTTTCTTTGTGTCTAAATCCTGCCAAATATCACAAAGGACTCTTGCATTTCTTTGGCTTTTTCACATTTCCCTTATTTATCATGGTTTGTAATGAATTTTCTGATGTGAGCTTTGGTTTTGAGGCTGGCATATTGAGTTCAGGGCACAAGAGGAAGGTTCTTTTTCAATCAGGGCACAGCTGTTGGCTTGCTCCACTTCTGGTTTGTTGTCATTGTTTTGGGTGCCTCAGCTGATTTGTGGTTTCTTGTGTGGCAATTTCCTAAATGTTTTCTGGGTCTGAGTTGGTTTTGCCTTCTTCCTTCCCAAATTTTGTATTCTGATGCAATACAAGCAAGATTTTGGACAGAGTAGCCATTATGAAAGAAAAAAAAAAACACAGCAAATTTACCATTCAGGATTAGAAATCCATAGGCAACACAACCAAGATGAGATTCTGTGTTTTGGAAAATGACATGGAACGCTTCTGCTGAGGTGACAGATTCTAATTCCCTCCAAATGGAGTGTGAGAGCGATCTTGAGGTGAATTCAATCAGAATTCCAAAGTCAGTCTGTTTAAGCGTGGGATGAATCCTGAAACAGCCAGTTTCTTTGTGTCTAAATCCTGCCAAATATCACAAAGGACTCTTGCATTTCTTTGGCTTTTTTCTCTTTTTTCTTATTTATCATGGTTTGTAATGAATTTTCTGATGTGAGCTTTGGTTTTGAGGCTGGCATATTGAGTTCAGGGCACAAGAGGAAGGTTCTTTTTCAATCAGGGCACAGCTGTTGGCTTGCTCCACTTCTGGCTTGCTGTCATTGTTTTGGGTGCCTCAGCTGATTTGTGGTTTCTTGTGTGGCAATTTCCTAAATGTTTTCGGGGTCTGAGTTGGTTTTGCCTTCTTCCTTCCCAATTTTTGTATTCTGATGCAATACAAGCAAGATTTTGGACAGAGTAGCCATTATGAAAGAAAAAAAAAAAAACACAGCAAATTGACCTTTCAGGATTAGAAATCCCTAGGCAACACAACCAAGATGAGATTCTGTGTTTTGGAAAATGACATGGAACGCTTCTGCTGAGGGGACAGATTCTAATGCCCTCCAAATGGAGTGTGAGAGCGATTTTGAGGTGAATTCAATCAGAATTCCAAAGTCGGTCTGTGGAAGGGGGGGATGAATCTGGAAACAGCCAGTTTCTTTGTGTCTAAATCCTGCCAAATATCACAAAGGACTCTTGCATTTCTTTGGCTTTTTCACATTTCCCTTATTTATCATGGTTTGTAATGAATTTTCTGATGTGAGCTTTGGTTTTGAGGCTGGCATATTGAGTTCAGGGCACAAGAGGAAGGTTCTTTTTCAATCAGGGCACAGCTGTTGGCTTGCTCCACTTCTGGCTTGCTGTCATTGTTTTGGGTGCCTCAGCCGATTTGTGGTTTCTTGAGTGCCAATTTCCTAAATGTTTTCTGGGTCTGAGTCGGTTTTGCCTTCTTATTCCCAAATTTTGTATTCTGATGCAATACAAGCAAGATTTTGGAGAGTAGCCATTTTGAAAGAAAAAAAAAAAAGCGCATTGCCCTTTCAGGATTAGAAATCTACAGGCAACACGACCAAGATGAGTTTCTGTGTTTTGGGAAATGACATAGAATGCTTCTGCTGAGGGGACAGATTGTAATTCCCTCCAAATGGAGTGTGAGAGCGATTTTGAGGTGAATTCAATCAGAATTCCAAAGTCAGTCTGTGGAAGGGGGGGATGAATCTGGAAACAGCCAGATTCCTTGTGTCTAAATCCAGCCAAATATCACAAAGTACTCTTGCATTATTTGGCTTTTTTCTCTTTTGTCTTATTTATCATGGTTTGTAATTAATTTTCTCATGTGAGCTTTGGTTTTGAGGCTGGCATATTGAGTTCCGGGCAGAAGAGGATGGTTCTTTTTCAATCAGGGCACAGCTGTTGGCTGGCTGCAGTTCTGGCTTGCTGTCCTTATTTTGAGTACCTGAGCAGATTTGTGGTTTCTTGTGTGGCAATTTCCCAAATGTTTTCTGGGTCTGAGTTGGCTTTGCCTTCTTCCTTCCCAAATTTTGTATTCTGATGCAATGCAAAGAAGAGTTTGTACAGAATAGCCATTATGAAATAAAAAAACAACAAATAGGCGTTTGAAGCTTAGAAATCTACAGGTAACATGACCAAGGTGAGTTTTTGTGTTTATGAAAATAAAATGGAACACTTTGGCTGAGGTGACAGATATTAATTGCCTCCAAACTGAGTTTCACTGTGATTTTCAGGTAAATTCAGTCAGAATTCCACAGGCAGTCAGCTGGAGGGGTGGATGAATCCGGGAACAGCCGGTTTCCTTGTGACTAAATCAAGCCTTATATCATTATGGATTCTTGCATTTTTTTGGCTTTTTTCTCTTTTGTCGTATTTATCATGGTTTGTAATGAATTTTCTGATGTGAGCTTTGGTTTTGAGGCTGGAATATTGAGTTCAGGCACAAGAGGAAGGTTCTTTTTCAATCAGGGCACAGCTGTTGGCTTGCTCCAATTCTGGCTTGCTGTCATTGTTTTGGGTGTCTCAGCTGATTTGTGGTTTCTTGAGTGCCAATTTCCTAAATGTTTTCTGGGTCTGAGTCGGTTTTGCCTACTTATTCCCAACTTTTGTATTCTGATGCAATACAAGCAAGATTTTGGAGAGTAGCCATTATGAAAGAAAAAAAAAAAAAAACACAGCGCATTGCCCTTTCAGGATTAGAAATCTTCAGGCAACACGCCCAAGATGAGTTTCTGTGTTTTGGAAAAAGTCATGGAACCCTTCTGCTGAGGGGACAGATTTTAATTCACTCCAAATTGAGTGTGAGTGCGATTTTGAGGTGAATTCAATCAGAATTCCAAAGTCAGTCTGTGGAAGGTTGGGATGAATCTGGAAACAGCCAGTTTCCTTTTATCTGAATCCAGCCAAATATCAAAAAGAACTCTTGCATTTCTTTGGCTTTTTCACATTTCCCTGATTTATCATGGTTTGTAATGAATTTTCTGATGAGAGCTTTGGTTTTGAGGCTGCAATATAGAGTTCAGGGCACCGGAGGAATGGTCTTTTTCAAACAGGGCACAGCTGTTTGCGTGTTCTAATTCTGGCTTCCTGTCAGTGTTTTGGGTGCCTCAGCTGAAATTTGGTTTCTTGAGTTTCACTGCGATTGTCAGGTTAATTCAGTCAGAATTCCACAGGCAGTCAGCTTTAGTGGTGGATGAATCTGGGAACAGTCGGTTTCCTTGCAACTAAATCAAACCCAATATCATTATGGATTCTTGCATTTCTTTGGATTTTTCTCTTTTTTCTTATTTATCATGATTTGTAATGAATTTTCTGATGTGAGCTTTGGTTTAGAGGCTTCAATATGCAGTTCAGGGAACCGGAGGAGGGTCTTTTTCAATCAGGGCACAGCTGTTGGCTTGCTCCACTTCTGGCTTGCTGTCATTGTTTTGAGTGCCTCAGCCGATTTGTGGTTTCTTGAGTGCCAATTTCCTAAATGTTTTCTGGGTCTGAGTCGGTTTTGCCTTCCCAAATTATTTCCAAATTTTGTATTTTGATGCAATACAAGCAAGATTTTGGAGAGTAGCCATTATGAAAGAAAAAAAAAAAAACACAGCGAATTGCCCTTTCAGGATTATAAATCTACAGGCTACACGACCAAGATGAGTTTCTGTGTTTTGGAAAATGACAAGGAATCGTTCTGCTGAGGGGACAGATTCTAATTCCCTCCAAATTGAGTGTGAGTGCGATTTTGAGGTGAATTCAATCAGAATTCCAAAGTCAGTCTGTGGAAGGGGGGGATGAATCTGGAAACAGCCAGTTTCCTTGTATCTGAATCCAGCCAAATATCAAAAAGGACTCTTGCATTTCTTTGGCTTTTTCACATTTCCCTGATTTATCATGGTTTGTAATGAATTTTCTGATGTGAGCTTGGTTTTGAGGCTGCAATATGGAGTTCAGGGTACTGGAGGACCTGTCTTTTTCAAAGAGGGTACAGTTGTTGGCTTGCTGCAATTCTGGCTTGCTGTCATTGTTTTGGGTTCCTCAGCCAATTTGTGGTTTCCTGTGTGGCAATTTCCTAAATGTTCTCTGGGTCTGAGTTGGCTTTGCCTCCTTCCTTCCCAAATTTTGTATTCTGATGCAATACAAGTGAGATTTTCGACAGAGTAGCCATTATGAAATAAAAAACACAACTAATAGGCGTTTGAAGCTTAGAAATCAACAGGTAACATGACCAAGGTGAGTTTTTGTGTTTTGGAAAATCAAATGGAACACTTTGGCTGAGGTGACAGATATTAATTGCCTCCAAACTGAGTTTCACTGCGATTTTCAGGTTAATTCATTCAGAATTCCACAGGCAGCAGCTGGAGGGGTGGATGAATCCGTGAACAGCTGGTTTCCTAGCGACTAAATCAAGCCCTATATCATCATGGATTCTTGCATTTCTCCAGATTTTTTCTCCTTTTTCTTATTTATCATGGTTTGTAATGAATTTTCTGATGTGAGCTTTGGTTTTGAGGCTGCAATATGGAGTTCAGGGTACAAGAGGAAGGTTCTTTTTCAATCAGGGCACAGCTGTTGGCTTGCTCCTATTCTGGCTTGCTGTCATTGTTTTGGGTGCCTCAGCTGATTTGTGGTTTCTTGTGTGGCAATTTCCTAAATGTTTTCTGGGTCTGAGTTGGCTTTGCCTTCTTCCTTCCCAAATTTTGTATTCTGATGCAATACAAGCAAGATTTTGGACAGAGTAGCCATTATGAAATAAAAAACACAACAAATAGGTGTTTGAAGCATACAAATCTACAGGTAACATGACCAAGTTGTTTTTGTGTTTTGGAAAATGAAATGGAACATTTTGGCTGAGGTGACAGATATTAATTGCCTCCAAACTCAGTTTCACTGCGATTTTCAGGTTAATTCAGTTAATTCAGTTAGGATTCCACAGGCTTGCATTTCTTCAGCTTTTTCACATTTCCCTTATTTATCATGGTTTGTATGAATTTTCTGATGTGAGCTTAGATTTGAGGCTGGCATATTGAGTTCAGGGCACAAGAGGAAGGTTCTTTTTCAATCAGGGCACAGCTGTTGGCTTGCTCCACTTCTGGCTTGCTGTCATTGTTTTGGGTGCCTCAGCTGATTTGTGGTTTCTTGTGTGGCAATTTCCTAAATGTTTTCGGGGTCTGAGTTGGTTTTGCCTTCTTCCTTCCCAAATTTTGTATTCTGATGCAATACAAGCAAGATTTTGGAGAGTAGCCATTATGAAAGAAAAAAAAAAAAACACAGCAAATTGACCTTTCAGGATTAGAAATCCATAGGCAACACAACCAAGATGAGATTCTGTGTTTTGGAAAATGACATGGAACGCTTCTGCTGAGGGGACAGATTCTAATGCCCTCCAAATGGAGTGTGAGAGCGATTTTGAGGTGAATTCAATCAGAATTCCAAAGTCAGTCTGTGGAAGGGGGGGATGAATCTGGAAACAGCCAGTTTCTTTGTGTCTAAATCCTGCCAAATATCACAAAGGACTCTTGCATTTCTTTGGCTTTTTCACATTTCCCTTATTTATCATGGTTTGTAATGAATTTTCTGATGTGAGCTTTGGTTTTGAGGCTGGCATTTTGAGTTCAGGGCACCGGAGGAATGGTCTTTTTCAAACAGGGCACAGCTGTTGGTGTGCTCCAATTCTGGCTATTGTCTTTGTTTTGGATGCCTCAGCTGATATTTGGTTTCTTGAGTTTCACTGAGATTGTCAGGTTAATTCAGTCAGAATTCCACAGGCAGTCAGCTTTAGTGGTGGATGAATCTGGGAACAGCCGGTTTCCTTGCAACTAAATCAAACCCAATATCATTATGGTTTCTTGCATTTCTTTGGCTTTTTTCTCTTTTTTCTTATTTATCATGGTTTGTAATGAATTTTCTGATGTGAGCTTTGGTTTTGAGGCTGCAATATGGAGTTCAGGGCACAAGAGGATGGTTCTTTTTCAATCAGGGCATAGCTGTTGGGTTGCTCCACTTCTGGCTTGCTGTCATTGTTTTGAGTGCCTCAGCCGATTTGTGGTTTCTTGTGTGGCAATTTCCCAAATGTTTTCAGGGTCTGAGTTGGCTTTGCCTTCTTCCTTCCCAAATTTTGTATTCTGATGCAATGCAAAGAAGAGTTTGTACAGAATAGGCATTACGAAAGAAAAAACACAACTAATAGGCGTTTGAAATTTAGAAATCTACAAGTAACACTACCAAGGTGAGTTTTTGTGTTTTGGAAAATCAAATGGAACACTTTGGCTGAGGTGACAGATATTAATTGCCTCCAAACTGAGTTTCACTGTGATTTTCAGGTTAATTCAGTCAGAATTCCACAGGCAGTCAGCTGGAGGGGTAGATGAATCCAGGAACATCCGGTTTCCTAGCGACTAAATCAAGCCCTATATCATTATGGATTCTTGCATTTCTTTGGCTTTTTTCTCTTTTTTCTTATTTATCATGGTTTGTAATGAATTTTCTGATGTGAGCTTTGGTTTTGAGGCTGGCATATTGAGTTCAGGGCACAAGAGGAAGGTTCTTTTTCAATCAGGGCACAGCTGTTGGCTTGCTCCACTTCTGGCTTGCTGTCATTGTTTTGGGTGCCTCAGTGACTTTTGGCTTCTTGAGCGGCAATTTCCTAAATGTTTTCTGGGTCTGATTTGGTGTTGCCTTCTTCCTTCTGAAATTTTGTATTCTGATGCAATACAAACAAGAGTTTGGACAGAGTAGCCATTATGAAATAAAACACACTACAAATAGGATGTTGAAACTTAGACATCTACAGGTAAAACAACCAAGGTGAGTTTTTCTGTTTTGGAAAATCAAATGGAACACTTTGGCTGAGGTGACAGATATTAATTGCCTCCAAACTGAGTTTCACTGTGATTTTCAGGTTAATTCAGTCAGAATTCCACAGGCCGTCAGCTTGAGGGGCGAATGAATCCGGGAACAGCCGGTTTCCTTGCGACTAAATCAAGCCCAATATAATTAGGGATTCTTGCATTTCTTTGGCTTTTTTCTCATTTTTCTTATGTATCATGGATTGTAATGAATTTTCTGATGTGAGCTTTGGTTTTGAGGCTGGCATATTGAGTTCAGGGCACAAGAGGAAGGTTCTTTTTCAATCAGGGCACAGCTGTTGGCATGCTCCAATTCTGGCTTGCTGTCATTGTTTTGGGTGCCTCAGCTGACTTTTGGTTTCTTGAGTGAAAATTTCCTAAATGTTTTCTGGGTCAGAGTTGCTTTTGCCTTCTCCCTTTTGAAATTTTGCATTCTGACACAATACAAACAAGAGTTTGGGCACAGTAGCCATTATGAAATAAACAACACAACAAATTGCGTTTAAAGCTTAGAAATCTGCAGGTAGCATGACCAAGGTGAGTTTTTGTGTATTGGAAAATAAAGTGGAACACTTTGACTGAGGTGACAGATATTAATTGCCTCCAAACCGAGTTTCACTGCGATTTTCATGTTAATTCCGTCAGAAACCACAGACACTCAGCTGGGAGTTGTTGATGAATCTGCAACCAGCCAGCAATAAGAGAATAAATCAAGCCCAATATCACTAAGAACTCCTGCATTTCTTTGGCTTTTTTCTGATTTTTCTTATTTATCATGGTTTGTAATGAATTTTCTGATGTGAGCTTTGGTTTTGAGGCTGGCATATTGAGTTCAGGGCACAAGAGGAAGGTTCTTTTTCAATCAGGGCACAGCTGTTGGCGTGTTCTAATTCTGGCATCCTGACATTTTTTTGGGTGCCTCAGCTGATTTGTGATTTCTTGAGCGGCAATTTCCTAAATGTTTTCTGGGTCTGAGTTGGTTTTGCCTTCTTCCTTCCCAAATTTTGTATTCTGACACAATACAAACAAGAGTTTGGCCAGTGCAGCCATTATGAAATAAAAACCACTACACATAGGTGTTTGAAGCTTAGAAATCTACAGATAACACGACCAAGGTGAGTTTTTGTGTTATGGAAAATAAAATGGAACACTTTGGCTGAGGTGACAGATATTAATTGCCTCCAAACTGAGTTTCACTGCGATTTTCGGGTTAATTCAGTCAGAATTCCACAGGCAGTCAGCTGGAGGGGTGGATGAATCCGGGAACAGCCCGTTTCCTTGCGACTAAATCCAGCTCAATATCATTATGGATTCTTGCATTTCTTGGCTTTTTTCTCATTTTTCTTATGTATCGTGGTTTGTAATGAATTTCCTGATGTCAGCTTTGGTTTTGAGGCTGGAATATGGAGTTCAGGGTCCCGGAAGAATGGCCTTTTTCAATCAGGACTCAGCTGATTGCCTGCTCCAATTCTGGCTTGCTGTCATGGTTTTGGGTGCCTCAGCTGACTTTTGGTTTCTTGAGTGGCAATTTCCTAAATGTTTTCTGTGTCTGAGTTGGCTTTGCCTTCTACCTTCCCAAATTTTGTATGTGATGCAATACAAGGAAGATTTTGGACAGAGTAGCCATTATGAAATAAAAACACAACAAATAGGCGTTTGAAGCTTGGAAATCTATAGGTAACATGACCAAAGTGAGTTTTTTTGTTTTGGAAAATAAAATGGAACACTTTGGCTGAGGTGACAGATATTAATTGTCTCCAAACCGAATTTCACTGCCATTTTGAGGTGAATTCAGTCAGAATCCCTATTCACTCAGCTGGGAGTTGTGGATGAATCTGGAAACAGCTGTTTACTTAGGAATAAATCAAGCCCAATATCACTAAGAAAACTTGCATTTCTTTGGCTTTTTTCTGATTTTTCCTATTTATCATGGTTTGAAAAGAATTTTTTGATGTGAGCTTTGGTTTTGTGGCTGGCATATTGAGTTTAGGGCACAAGAGGAAGGTTCTTTTTCAATCAGGGCACAGCTGTTGGCGTGCTACAATTCTGCTTGCTGTCATTGTTTTGGGTGCCTCAGCTGATATGTGGATTCTTTTTCTGCAGTTTCCTAAATGTTTTCTGGTTCTGATCGGATTTGCCTTCTTATTCCCAAATTTTGTATTCTGACGCAATACAAGCAAGATTTTGGACAGAGTAGCCATTATGAAAGAAAAAAAAAACACAGTAAATTGCCCTTTCAGGATTAGAAATCTACAGGCTACACGACCAAGATGAGTTTCTGTGTTTTGGAAATTCACATGGAACACTTCTGCTGAGGGGACAGATACTAATTCCCTCCAAATTGAGTGTGAGTGCGATTTTGAGGTGAATGAGTCAGAATTCCAAAGTCAGTCTGTGGAAGGGGGGGATGAATCCAGAAACAGCCTGTTTCCTTCTGTCTAAATCCAGCCAAATACCACAAAGGACTCTTGAATTTCTTTGGCTTTCTCAGATTTCCCTTATTTATCATTGTTTGTAATGATTATTTTTTGTGAGCTTTGGTTTTGAGGCTGGAATATGGAGTTCAGGGCACTGGATTAATGGTTTTGTTCAATCAGGGCACAGCTGTTGGCTTGCTCCAATTCTGGCTTGCTGTCATTGTTTTGGGTGCCTCAGCCGATTTGTGGTTTCTTGAGCGGTAATTTGCTAAATATTTTCTGGGTCTGAGTCGGTTTTACCTTCTTCCTTCCCAAATTTTGTATTCTGATGCAATACAAGCAAGATTTTGACAGAGTAGCCATTATGAAAGAGAAAATAACACAGCAAATTGCCCTTTCAGGATTAGAAATCTACAGGCAACTCGACCAAGATGAGTTTCTGTGTTTTGGAAAATGACATGATACCCTTCTGCTGAGGGGACAGATCCTAATTCCCTCCAAATTGAGTGTGAGTGCGATTTTGAGGTGAATTCAATCAGAATTCCAAAGTCTGTCTGTGGAAGGGGGTATGAATCTGGAAACAGCCAGTTTCCTTGTGTCTGAATCCAGCCAAATATCACAAAGGACTCCTGCATTTCTTTGGCTTTTTCACATTTCCCTTATTTATCATGGTTTGTAATGAATTTTCTGCTGTGAGCTTTGGTTTTGAGGCTGGAATATGGAGTTCAGGGCACAGGAGGAATGGTCTTTTTCAAACAGGGCACAGTTGTCGCCTTGCTCCCATTTTGCCTTGCTGTCATTGTTTTGGGTGCCTCAGCTGATTTTGGTTTCTTGAGCGGCAATTTCCTAAATGTTTTATGGGTCTGAGTTGGTTTTGGCTTCTTCCTTCCCAAATTTTGTATTCTGACGCAATACATACAAGAGTTTGGGCACGGTAGCCATTATGAAATAAAAAACACAACAAATAGGTGTTTGAAGCTTAGAAATCTACAGGTAACACGACCAAGGTGAGTTTTTGTGTTTTGGAAAATAAAATGGAAACTTTGGCTGAGGTGACAGATATTAATTGCCTCCAAACTGAGTTTCACTGTGATTTTCAGGTGAATTCAGTGAGAATTCCACAGGCAGTCAGCTGGAGGGGTGGATGAATCCGGGAACAGCCGGTTTCCTTGCAACTAAATCAAGCCCAATATCATTATGGATTCTTGCATTTCTTTGGCTTTTTTCTCATTTTTCTTATTTATCATGGTCTGTAATGAATTTTCTGATGTGAGCTTTGGTTTTGAGGCTTGAATATGGAGTTCAGGCACTGGATTAATGGTCTTTTTCAATCAGGGCACAGCTGTTGGCTTGCTCAAGTTCTGGATTGCTGTCATTTTTTTGGTGCCTCAGCTGACTTTAGGTTTCTTGAGCGGCAATTTCCTAAATGTTTTCTGAGTCTCAGTTGGATTTGCCTTCTTCCTTCCCAAATTTTGTATTCTGACGCAATATAAACAAGAGTTTGGACAGAGTAGCCATTATGAAATAAACAACACAACAAATATGCATTTGAAGCTTAGAAATCTACAGGTAACACGACCAAGGTGAGTTTTTGTGTTTTTGAAAATCAAATGGAACACTTTGGCTGAGGTGACAGATAGTAATTGCCTCCAAACCGAGTTTCACTGCGATTTTCATGTTAATTCAGTCAGAAACCACAGACACTCAGCTGGGAGGTATGGATGAATCTGGAAACAGCCATTAACAAGGGAATGATTCAAGCCCAATATCACTAAGAACTCCTGAATTTCTTTGGATTTTTTAGGATTTTTCATATTTTTCATGGTTTGTAATGAATTTTCTGATGTGAACTTTGGTTTTGAACCTGCAAGATGGAGTTCAGGGCACCAGAGGAATGGTCTTTTTCAATCAGGTAACAGCTGTTGGCTTACTCCAATTCTGTCTTCCTTTCAAGGTTTTGGGTGCCTCAGTGTCCTTCAGTTTCTTGAGCGGCAATTTCCTAAATGTTTTCTGAATCTCAGTTGGTTTTGCCTTCTTCCTTCCCAAATTTTGTATTCTGACGCAATACAAACAAGATTTTGGGGAGAGCAGCCATTATGAAATAAAAAACACAACAAATAGGCTTGTGAAGCTTAGAAATCTACAGGTAACATGACCAAGGTGAGGTTTTGTGTTTTGCAAAATACAATGGAACACTTTGGCTGAGGTGACAAATATTAATTGCCTCCAAACTGAGTTTCACTGCGATTTTCAGGATAATACAGTCAGAATTCCACAGGCAGTCAGCTGAGGGTTGATGAATCCGGGAACAGCCGGTTTCCTTGCGACTAAATCAAGCCCAATATCATTGTGGATTCTTGCATTTCTTTGGCTTTTTTCTCATCTTTCTTATTTATCATGGTTTGTAATGAATTTTCGGATGTGAGCTTTGGTTTTGAGGCTGGCATTTTGAGTTCAGGGCACCGGAGGAATGGTCCTTTTCAAACAGGGCACAGCTGTTGGCCTGCTCCAATTCTGGCTTGCTGTCATTTTATTTTGGGTGCCTCAGCTTATTTGTGGTTTCTTGAGCGGCAATTTTCTGAATGTTTTCTGGGTCTGAGTTTCTTTTGCCTTCTTCCTTGTCAAATTTTGTATTCTGACGTAATACAAACAAGAGTTTCAGCAGAGTAGCCATTATGAAATAAAAAACACAACAAATAGGCGTTTGAAGCATAGAAATCTACAGGTAACACGACCAAGGTGAGTTTTTATGTTTTGGAAAATCAAATGGAACACTTTGGCTGAGGTGACAGATATTAATTGCCTCCAAAAAGAGTTTCAATGCGATTTTCAGGTTAATTCAGTCAGAATTCCACAGGCTGTCAGCTGGAGGGGTGGATGAATCTGGGAACAACCGGTTTCTTTGCGACTCAATCAAGCCCAATAGCATTATGGATTCTTGCATTTCTTTGGCTTTTTTCTTCGTTTTCATATTTATCATCGTTTATAATGAATTTTCTGATGTGAGTTTTGGTTTTGAGGCTGCAATATGGACTTCAGAGTAACGGAGGAATGGTCTTTTTCAAACAGGGCACAGCTGTTGGCCTGCTCCAATTCTGGTTTGCTGTCATTCTTTTGAGTGCCTCAGCCGATTTGTGGATTCTTGAGCGGCAATTTCCTACATGTTTTCTGGGTCTGAGTTCGTTTTGCCTTCTTCCTTCCCAAATTTTGTATTCTGACGCCATAGAAAGAAGAGTTTTGACAGAGTAGCCATTATGAAATAAAAAACACAACACATAGGCGTTTGAAGCTTAGAAATCTACAGGTAACACGACCAAGGGGAGTTTTTGTGTTTTGGAAAATCAAATGGAACACTTTGGCTGAGGTGACAGATATTAATTGCCTCCAAAAAGAGTTTCAATGCGATTTTCAGCTGAATTCAGTCAGAATTCCACAGGCTGTCAGCTGGAGGGGTGGATGAATCCGGGAACAACCGGTTTCCTTGCGACTAAATCAAGCCCAATATCATTATGGATTCTTGCATTTCTTTGGATTTTTCGCATTTTTCTTATTTATCATGGTTTGTAATGAATTTTGTGATGTCAGCTTTGGTTATGAGGCTGCAATATGGAGTTCAGGGCACCGGGGGAATGGTCTTTTTCAATCAGGGCACAGCTGTTAGTCTGCTCTAATTCTGGCTTGCTGTCATTGCTTTGAGTGCCTCAGCCGATTTGTGGTTTCTTGAGCCGCAATTTCCTACATGTTTTCTGGGTCTGAGCTGGTTTTGCCTTCCTCCTTCCCAAATTTTGTATTCTGACGCCATACAAACAAGAGTTTTTGCAGAGTAGCCATTTTGTAATGAAAAACATAGCATATAGGCGTTTGAAGCTTAGAAATCTACAGGTAACACGACCAAGGTGAGGTTATGTGTTTTGGATAATAAAATGGTCTGAGGTGACAGATATTAATTGCCTCCAAACTGAGTTTCACTGCGATTTTCAGGTGAATTCAGTCAGAATTCCACAGGCAGTCAGCTGCAGTGGTCGATGAATCCAGGAACAGCCGGTTTACTTGAGACTAAATCAAGCCCAATATCATTATGCATTCTTGGAATTCTTTGGCTTTTTTCTCATTTTCCTTATTTTTCATGGTTTGTAATGAATTTTCTGATGTGAGCTTTGGTTTTGAGGCTGCAATATGGAGTTCAGGGCACCGGAGGAATGGTCTTTTTCAAACACGGCACAGCTGTTGGCCTGCTCCAATTCTGCCTTGCTGTCATTGTTTTGAGTGCCTCAGCCGATTTGTGGTTTTTTGAGCGGCAATTTCTTAAATGTTTTCTGGGTCTGAGTTGGTTTTGCCTTCTTCCTTCCCAAATTTAGTATTCTGACGCAATACAAACAAGAGTTTGTTTAAAGTAGCCATTATGAAATAAAAAACACTACAAATAGGCGTTTTAAGCTTAGAAATCTACAGGTAACACGACCAAGGGGAGTTTTTGTGTTTTGGAAAATACAATGGAACACTTTGGCTAGGTGACAGATATTAATTGCCTCCAAACTGAGTTTCACTGCGATATTCAGGTTAATTCAGTCAGAATTCCACAGGCAGTCCGCTGAAGGGGTGGATGAATCCGGGAACAGCCGGTTTCCTTGCGACTAACTCAAGCCCAATATCATTATGGATTCTTGCATTTTTTGGCTTTTTTCTCTGTTTTCTTATTTATCATGGTTTGTAATGAATTTTCTGATGTGAGCTTTGGTTTGGAGGCTGGCATATTGAGTTCAGGGCACCAGAGGAATGGTCTTTTTCAAACAGGGCACAGCTGTTGGCCTGCTCCAATTCTGGCTAGCTGTCATTGTTTTAAGTACCTCAGCCGATTTGTAGCTTCTTGAGCGGAAATTTTAAATGTTTTCTGGACAGAGTAGCCATTATGAAATAAAAAATACAACTAATAGGCGTTTGAATCTTAGAAATCTACAGGTAACACGAGCAAGGTGAGCTTTTGTGTTTTGCATAATAAAATAGTCTGAGGTGACAGATATTAATTGCCCCCAAACTGAGTTTCACTGCGATTTTCAGGTTAATTCAGTCAGAATTCCACAGGCAGTCAGCTGGAGGGGTGGATGAATCCAGGAACAGCCGGTTTGCTTGCGACTAAATCAAGCCCAATATCATTATAGATTCTTGCATTTGTTTGGCTTTTTTCTCATTTTTCTTATTTATCATGGTTTGTAATGCATTTTCTGATGTCAGCTTTGGTTTTGAGGCTGCAATATGGAGTTCAGGGCACCGGGGCAATGGTCTTTTTCAAACATGGCACAGCTGTTGGCCTGCTCCAATTCTGGCTTGCTGTCATTGTTTTGAGTGCCTCAGCCGATTAGTGGTTTCTTGAGCGGCAATTTCCAAAATGTTTTCTGGGTCTGAGATGGTTTTGCCTTCTTCCTTCCCAAATGTTGTATTCTGACACAATACAAACAAGAGTTTGGGCAGAGTAGCTATTATGAAATAAAAAACACAACAAATAGGCTTTTGAAGCTTAGAAATCTACAGGTAACACGACCAAGGGGAGTTTTTGTGTTTTGGAAAATGCAATGGAACACTTTTGCTGAGGTGACAGTTATTTCCTGCCTCCAAACGGAGTTTCACTGCGATATTCAGGTTAATTCAGTCAGAATTCCACAGGCAATCAGCTGGAGGGGTGGATGAATCCGGGAACAGCCGGTTTCCTTTGCGACTGAACCAAGCCCAATATCATTATGCATTCTTGCATTTCTTTGGCTTTTTTCTCATTTTTCTTATTTATCATGGTTTGTAATGAATTTTCTGATGTCAGCTTTGGTTTTGAGGCTGCAATATGGAGTTCAGGGCACCGGAGGAATAGTCTTTTTCAAACAGGGCACAGCTGTTGGCCTGCTCCAATTCTGGCTTGCTGTCATTGTTTTGAGTGCCTCAGCCGATTATTGGTCTTTTGAGCGGCAATTTACTACATGTTTTCTGGGCCTGAATTGGTTTTGCCTTCTTCCTTCCCAAATTTTGTATACTGACGCAATACAAACAAGAGTTTGGGCAGAGTAGCCATTATGAAATAAAAAACACAACAAATAGTCATTTGAAGCTTAGAAATCGACAGGTAACACGAGCAAGGTGAGTTTTTGTGTTTTGGAAAATAAAATGGAACACTTTGGCTGAGGTGACAGATATTAATTGCCTCCAAACGGAGTTTCACTGCGATTTTCAGGTGAATTCAGTCAGAATTCCACAGGCAGTCAGCTGGAGGGGTGGATGAATCTGGGAATAGCCGGTTTCCTTGCGATTGAATCAAGCCCAATATCATTATAGATTCTTGCATTTCTTTGGCTTTTTTCTTATTTTTCTTATTTATCATGGTTTGTAATGAATTTTCTGATGTGAGCTTTATTTTGAGGCTGCAATATAGACTTCAGTGCAGAAGAGAATGGTTCTTTTTCAATCAGGGCACACCTCTTTGCTTGCTCCAATCTGATTTAATGTCATTGCTTTGGGTACCTCTGCTGTCTTTTGGTTTCTTGAGCGGCAATTTCCTAAATGATTTCTGGGTGTGAGTTGGTTTTGCCTTCTTCCTTCCCAAATGTTGTATTCTGATGCAATACAAACAAGAGTTTGGTTAAAGTAGCCATTATGAAATAAAAAACACAACAAATAGTCGTTTAAAGCTTAGAACTCTACAGGTAACACGACCAAGGTGAGTTTTTGTGTTTTGTAAAATCAAATGGAACACTTTGGCTGAGGTGACAGATATTAATTGCCTCCAATCTGAGTTTCACTGCGATTTTCAGCTGAATTCAGTCAGAATTCCACAGGCAGTCAGCTGCAGTGGTCGATGAATCCTGGAACAGCCGGTTTCCTTGAGACTAAATCAAGCCCAATATCATTATGCATTCTTGGAATTCTTTGGCTTTTTTCTCATTTTCCTTATTTTTCATGGGTTGTAATGAATTTCCTGATGTGAGCTTTGGTTTTGAGGCTGCAATATGGAGTTCAGGGCACCGGAGGAATGGTCATTTTCAATCAGGGCATAGCTGTTGGCTTGCTCCAATTCTGGCTTGCTGTCATTTTTTGGGTGCCTCAGCCGATTTGTGGTCTCTTGAGCGGCATTTTCCTAAATGTTTTCTGGGTCTGAGTTGGTTTTTCCTTCTTCCTTCCCAAATTTTGTATTCTGATGCAATACAAACAAGAGTTTCGGTAGAGTAGCCATTATGAAATAAAAAACAGAACAAACAAGCATTTCAAGGTTATACATGTACAGAAAACACGACCAAGGTGAGTTTTTGTGTTTTGGAAAATCAAATGGAACACTTTGACTGAGGTGACAGATATTAATTGCCTCCAAACTGAGTTTCACTGCGATTTTCAGGTTAATTCAGTCGAATTCCACAGGTAGCCAGATGGAGGGGTGGATGAATCTGGGAACAGCCGGTTTCCTTGCGACTGAATCAAGCCCAATATCATTATGGATTCTTGCATTTCTTTGGCTTTTTTCTCATTTTTCTTATTTATGATGGTTTGTAATGAATTTTCTGATGTGAGCTTTGGTCTTGAGTCTGCAAGATGGAGTTCAGGGCACCGGAGGAATGGCCATATTCAATCAGGGCACAGACCTTTGCTTGCTCCAATTCTGGCTTACTGTCATTGGTTTGGGTGCCTCAGCTGAGTTTGCTTTCTTGAGCGGCAAGTTCCTAAATGTTTTCTGGGTCTGAGTTGGTTTTGCCTTCTTCCTTCAAATGTTGCTTGTGACGCAATACAAACAAGAGTTTAGACAGAGTAGCCATTATGAAATAAAAAACACAACAAATAGGCGTTTGAAGCTTAGACATCTACTGGTAACATGACCAAGGTGAGTTTTTGTGTTTTGGAATATAAAATGGAACACTTTGGCTGTGGTGACAGATATTAATTGCCTCCAAACTGAGTTTCACTGTGATTTTCAGGTTAATGCAGTCAGAATTCCACAGGCAGTCAGCTGGAGGGGTGGATGAATCTGGGAACAACCGGTTTCCTTGCGACTAAATCAAACCTAATATCATTATGGAATCTTGCATTTCTTTGGATTTATTCTCATTTTTCTTATTTATCATGGTGTGTAATGAATTTTCTGATGTGAGCTTTTTTTGAGTCTGGAAGATGGAGTTCAGGGCAGAAGAGGATGGTTCTTTTTCAATCAGGGCACAGCTCTTTGCTTGCTCCAATTCTGGTTTAATGTAATTGGTTTGGGTACCTCTGCTGACTTTTGGTTTCTTGAGCGGCAATTTCCTAAATGTTTTCTGGGTCTGAGTTGGTTTTGCCTTCTTCCTTGTCAAATTTTGTATTCTGATGCAATACAAAAAAGAGTTTGTTTAAAGTAGCCATTATGAAATAAAAACCACAACAAATATGCTTTTGAAGCTTAGAAATCTACAGGTAACTCGACCATGGTGAGTTTTTGTGTTTTGGAAAATCAAATGGAACACTTTGGCTGAGGTGACAGATATTAATTGCTTCCAAACTGAGTTTCACTGTGATTTTCAGGTTAATTCAGTCAGAATTCCACAGGTAGTCAGCTGGAGGGGGGGATGAATCTGGGAAGAGCTGATTTCCTTGAGACTAAATCAAGCCCAATATCATTATGGATTCTTGCATTTCTTTGGCTTTTTTCTCATTTTTCTTATGTATCATGGTTTGTAGTGAATTTTCTGATGTGAGCTTTGGTTTTGAGTCTGCAATATGGAGTTCAGGGCACAAGAGGAAGGTTCTTTTTCAAACAGGGCACAGCCATTTGCTTGCTCCAGTTCTGGCTTGCTGTCATTGTTTTGGGTGCCTCAGGTGATTTTTGGTGTGTTGAGTGGCAATTTCCTAAATGTTTTCTGTGTCTGAGAGGTTTTTTCCTTCTTCCTTCCCAAATTTTGTATTGTGACGCAATACAAACATGAGTTCAGACAGAGTACCGATTATGAAATAAAAAACACAACAAATAGGAGTTTGAAGCTTAGAAATCTACAGGTAACACGACCAAGGTGAGATTTTGTGTTTTGGAAAATCAAATGGAACACTTTGGCTGAGGTGACACATATTAATTGCCTCCAAACTGAGTTTCACTGCAATTTTCAGGTTAATTCTGTCAGAATTCCACAGGCAGTCAGCTGGAGGGGTGGATGAATCCGGGAAAGATGGTTTCCTTGCGACTAAATCAAGCCCAATATCATTGTGGATTCTTGCATTTCTTTGGCTTTTTTCTCATCTTTCTTATTTATGATGGTTTGTAATGAATTTTCGGATGTGAGCTTTGGTTTTGAGGATGGCATTTTGAGTTCAGGGCACCGGAGGAATGGTCCTTTTCAAACAGGGCACAGCTGTTGGCCTGCTCCAATTCTGGCTTGCTGTCATTTTATTTTGGGTGCCTCAGCTTATTTGTGGTTTCTTGAGCGGCAATTTTCTGAATGTTTTCTGGGTCTGAGTTTCTTTTGCCTTCTTCCTTGTCAAATTTTGTATTCTGACGCAATACAAACAAGAGTGTCAGCAGAGTAGCCATTATGAAATAAAAAACACAACAAATAGGCGTTTGAAGCTTAGAAATCTACAGGTAACACGACCAAGGTGAGTTTTTGTGTTTTGGAAAATCAAATGGAACACTTTGGCTGAGGTGACAGATATTAATTGCCTCCAAAAAGAGTTTCAATGCGATTTTCAGGTTAATTCAGTCAGAATTCCACAGGCTGTCAGCTGGAGGGGTGGATGAATCCGGGAACAACCGGTTTCTTTGCGACTCAATCAAGCCCAATAGCATTATGGATTCTTGCATTTCTTTGGCTTTTTTCTTCGTTTTCATATTTATCATCGTTTATAATGAATTTTCTGATGTGAGTTTTGGTTTTGAGGCTGCAATATGGACTTCAGAGTAACGGAGGAATGGTCTTTTTCAAACAGGGCACAGCTGTTGGCCTGCTCCAATTCTGGTTTGCTGTCATTCTTTTGAGTGCCTCAGCCGATTTGTGGATTCTTGAGCGGCAATTTCCTACATGTTTTCTGGGTCTGAGTTGGTTTTGCCTTCTTCCTTCCCAAATTTTGTATTCTGACGCCATAGAAAGAAGAGTTTGGGTAGAGTAGCCATTATGAAATAAAAAACACAACACATAGGCGTTTGAAGCTTAGAAATCTACAGGTAACACGACCAAGGGGAGTTTTTGTGTTTTGGAAAATCAAATGGAACACTTTGGCTGAGGTGACAGATATTAATTGCCTCCAAAAAGAGTTTCAATGCGATTTTCAGCTGAATTCAGTCAGAATTCCACAGGCTGTCAGCTGGAGGGGTGGATGAATCCGGGAACAACCGGTTTCCTTGCGACTAAATCAAGCCCAATATCATTATGGATTCTTGCATTTCTTTGGATTTTTCGCATTTTTCTTATTTATCATGGTTTGTAATGAATTTTGTGATGTCAGCTTTGGTTATGAGGCTGCAATATGGAGTTCAGGGCACCGGGGGAATGGTCTTTTTCAATCAGGGCACAGCTGTTAGTCTGCTCTAATTCTGGCTTGCTGTCATTGCTTTGAGTGCCTCAGCCGATTTGTGGTTTCTTGAGCCGCAATTTCCTACATGTTTTCTGGGTCTGAGTTGGTTTTGCCTTCCTCCTTCCCAAATTTTGTATTCTGACGCCATACAAACAAGAGTTTTTGCAGAGTAGCCATTTTGTAATGAAAAACATAGCATATAGGCGTTTGAAGCTTAGAAATCTACAGGTAACACGACCAAGGTGAGGTTATGTGTTTTGGATAATAAAATGGTCTGAGGTGACAGATATTAATTGCCTCCAAACTGAGTTTCACTGCGATTTTCAGGTGAATTCAGTCAGAATTCCACAGGCAGTCAGCTGCAGTGGTCGATGAATCCAGGAACAGCCGGTTTACTTGAGACTAAATCAAGCCCAATATCATTATGCATTCTTGGAATTCTTTGGCTTTTTTCTCATTTTCCTTATTTTTCATGGTTTGTAATGAATTTCCTGATGTGAGCTTTGGATTTGAGGCTGCAATATGGAGTTCAGGGCACCGGAGGAATGGTCTTTTTCAAACAGGGCACAGCTTTTGGCCTGCTCCAATTCTGGCTTGCTGTTATTGTTTTGAGTGCCTCAGCTGACTTTTGGTTTCTTGAGCTGCAATTTCCTACATGTTTTCTGAGTCTGAGTTGGTTTTGCCTTTTTCCTTCCCAAATTTTGTATTCTGACGCCATACAAACAAGAGTTTGGGGCGAGTAGCCAGTGTGAAATACAAAATACAACTAATAGTCTTTTGAACCTTAGAAATCTACAGGTAACACGACCAAGGTGAGTTTTTGTGTTTTGGAAAATCAAATGCAACACTTTGGTTCAGGTGACAGATATTAATTGCCTCCAAACTGAGTTTCACTGCGATTTTCAGGTAAATTCAGTCAGAATTCCACAGGCAGTCAGCTGGAGGGGTTGATGAATCCCGGAACAGCCGGTTTCCTTGCAACTCAATCAAGCCCAATATCATTATGGATTCTTGCATTTCTTTGGCTTTTTTCTCATTTTTCTTATGTATCATGGTTTGTAGTGAATTTTCTGATGTGAGCTTTGGTTTTGAGTCTGCAATATGAAGTTCAGGGCACCGGGGCAATGGTCTTTTTCAAACACGGCACAGCTGTTGGCCTGCTCCAATTCTGGCTTGCTGTCATCGTTTTGAGTGCCTCAGCCGATTAGTGGTTTCTTGAGCGGCAATTTCCAAAATGTTTTCTGGGTCTGAGTTGGTTTTGCCTTCTTCCTTCCCAAATGTTGTATTCTGACACAATACAAACAAGAGTTTGGGCAGAGTAGCTATTATGAAATAAAAAACACAACAAATAGGCTTTTGAAGCTTAGAAATCTACAGGTAACACGACCAAGGGGAGTTTTTGTGTTTTGGAAAATACAATGGAACACTTTGGCTAGGTGACAGATATTAATTGCCTCCAAACTGAGTTTCACTGCGATATTCAGGTTAATTCAGTCAGAATTCCACAGGCAGTCCGCTGAAGGGGTGGATGAATCCGGGAACAGCCGGTTTCCTTGCGACTAACTCAAGCCCAATATCATTATGGATTCTTGCATTTTTTGGCTTTTTTCTCTGTTTTCTTATTTATCATGGTTTGTAATGAATTTTCTGATGTGCGCTTTGGTTTGGAGGCTGGCATATTGAGTTCAGGGCACCAGAGGAATGGTCTTTTTCAAACAGGGCACAGCTGTTGGCCTGCTCCAATTCTGGCTAGCTGTCATTGTTTTAAGTACCTCAGCCGATTTGTAGCTTCTTGAGCGGAAATTTTAAATGTTTTCTGGACAGAGTAGCCATTATGAAATAAAAAATACAACTAATAGGCGTTTGAATCTTAGAAATCTACAGGTAACACGAGCAAGGTGAGTTTTTGTGTTTTGCATAATAAAATGGTCTGAGGTGACAGATATTAATTGCCCCCAAACTGAGTTTCACTGCGATTTTCAGGTTAATTCAGTCAGAATTCCACAGGCAGTCAGCTGGAGGGGTGGATGAATCCAGGAACAGCCGGTTTGCTTGCGACTAAATCAAGCCCAATATCATTATGGATTCTTGCATTTGTTTGGCTTTTTTCTCATTTTTCTTATTTATCATGGTTTGTAATGCATTTTCTGATGTCAGCTTTGGTTTTGAGGCTGCAATATGGAGTTCAGGGCACCGGGGCAATGGTCTTTTTCAAACATGGCACAGCTGTTGGCCTGCTCCAATTCTGGCTTGCTGTCATTGTTTTGAGTGCCTCAGCCGATTAGTGGTTTTTTGAGCGGCAATTTCCAAAATGTTTTCTGGGTCTGAGATGGTTTTGCCTTCTTCCTTCCCAAATGTTGTATTCTGACACAATACAAACAAGAGTTTGGGCAGAGTAGCTATTATGAAATAAAAAACACAACAAATAGGCTTTTGAAGCTTAGAAATCTACAGGTAACACGACCAAGGGGAGTTTTTGTGTTTTGGAAAATGCAATGGAACACTTTTGCTGAGGTGACAGTTATTTCCTGCCTCCAAACGGAGTTTCACTGCGATATTCAGGTTAATTCAGTCAGAATTCCACAGGCTGTCAGCTGGAGGGGTGGATGAATCCGGGAACAGCCGGTTTCCTTTGCGACTGAACCAAGCCCAATATCATTATGGATTCTTGCATTTCTTTGGCTTTTTTCTCATTTTTCTTATTTATCATGGTTTGTAATGAATTTTCTGATGTCAGCTTTGGTTTTGAGGCTGCAATATGGAGTTCAGGGCACCGGAGGAATAGTCTTTTTCAAACAGGGCACAGCTGTTGGCCTGCTCCAATTCTGGCTTGCTGTCATTGTTTTGAGTGCCTCAGCCGATTATTGGTCTTTTGCGCGGCAATTTACTACATGTTTTCTGGGCCTGAATTGGTTTTGCCTTCTTCCTTCCCAAATTTTGTATACTGACGCAATACAAACAAGAGTTTGGGCAGAGTAGCCATTATGAAATAAAAAACACAACAAATAGTCATTTGAAGCTTAGAAATCGACAGGTAACACGAGCAAGGTGAGTTTTTGTGTTTTGGAAAATAAAATGGAACACTTTGGCTGAGGTGACAGATATTAATTGCCTCCAAACTGAGTTTCACTGCGATTTTCAGGTGAATTCAGTCAGAATTCCACAGGCAGTCAGCTGGAGGGGTGGATGAATCTGGGAATAGCCGGTTTCCTTGCGATTGAATCAAGCCCAATATCATTATAGATTCTTGCATTTCTTTGGCTTTTTTCTTATTTTTCTTATTTATCATGGTTTGTAATGAATTTTCTGATGTGAGCTTTATTTTGAGGCTGCAATATAGACTTCAGTGCAGAAGAGAATGGTTCTTTTTCAATCAGGGCACACCTCTTTGCTTGCTCCAATCTGATTTAATGTCATTGCTTTGGGTACCTCTGCTGTCTTTTGGTTTCTTGAGCGGCAATTTCCTAAATGATTTCTGGGTGTGAGTTGGTTTTGCCTTCTTCCTTCCCAAATGTTGTATTCTGATGCAATACAAACAAGAGTTTGGTTAAAGTAGCCATTATGAAATAAAAAACACAACAAATAGTCGTTTGAAGCTTAGAACTCTACAGGTAACACGACCAAGGTGAGTTTTTGTGTTTTGTAAAATCAAATGGAACACTTTGGCTGAGGTGACAGATATTAATTGCCTCCAATCTGAGTTTCACTGCGATTTTCAGCTGAATTCAGTCAGAATTCCACAGGCAGTCAGCTGCAGTGGTCGATGAATCCTGGAACAGCCGGTTTCCTTGAGACTAAATCAAGCCCAATATCATTATGCATTCTTGGAATTCTTTGGCTTTTTTCTCATTTTCCTTATTTTTCATGGGTTGTAATGAATTTCCTGATGTGAGCTTTGGATTTGAGGCTGCAATATGGAGTTCAGGGCACCGGAGGAATGGTCTTTTTCAAACAGGGCACAGCTTTTGGCCTGCTCCAATTCTGGCTTGCTGTTATTGTTTTCAGTGCCTAAGCTGACTTTTGGTTTCTTGAGCTGCAATTTCCTACATGTTTTCTGAGTCTGAGTTGGTTTTGCCTTTTTCCTTCCCAAATTTTGTATTCTGACGCCATGCAAATAAGAGTTTGGGGCGAGTAGCCAGTGCGAAATACAAAACACAACAAATAGTCTTTTGAACCTTAGAAATCTACAGGTAACACGACCAAGGTGAGTTTTTGTGTTTTGGAAAATCAAATGGAACACTTTGGCTGAGGTGACAGATATTAATTGCCTCCAAACTGAGTTTCACTGCGATTTTCCGGTTAATTCAGTCATATTTCCACAGGCAGTCAGCTGGAGGGGTGGATGAATCTGGGAACAGCCAATTTCCTTGCGACTCAATGAAGCCCAATATCATTATGGATTCTTGCATTTCTTTGGCTTTTTTCTTCGTTTTCTTATTTATCATGGTTTGTAATGAATTTTCTGATGTGAGCTTTGGTTTTGAAGCTGCAATATGGAGTTCAGTGTAACAGAGGAATGGTCTTTTTCAAACAGGGCACAGCTGTTGGCCTGCTCCAATTCTGGCTTGCTGTCATTGTTTTGGGTGCCTCAGCCGATTATTGGTCTTTTGAGCGGCAATTTACTACATGTATTCTGGGCCTGAATTGGTTTTGCCTTCTTCCTTCCCAAATTTTGTATACTGACGCAATACAAACAAGAGTTTCGGCAGAGTAGCCATTATGAAATAAAAAACACAACAAATAGGCTTTTGAAGCTTAGAAATCTACAGGTAACACGACCAAGGGGAGTTTTTGTGTTTTGGAAAATAAAATGGAACACTTTGGCTGAGGTGACAGATATTAATTGCCTCCAAACTGAGTTTCACTGCGATATTCAGGTTAATTCAGTCAGAATTCCACAGGCAGTCCGCTGAAGGGGTGGATGAATCCGGGAACAGCCGGTTTCCTTGCGACTAACTCAAGCCCAATATCATTATGGATTCTTGCATTTTTTGGCTTTTTTCTCCGTTTTCTTATTTATCATGGTTTGTAATGAATTTTCTGATGTGAGCTTTGGTTTTGAGGCTGGCATATTGAGTTCAGGGCACCGGAGGAATGGTCTTTTTCAAAAAGGGCACAGCTGTTGGCCTGCTCCAATTCTGGCTTGCTGTCATTGTTTTAAGTACCTCAGCCGATTTGTGGTTTCTTGAGCGGAAATTTTAAATGTTTTCTGGACAGAGTAGCCATTATGAAATAAAAAATACAACAAATAGGCGTTTGAAGCTTAGAAATCTACAGGTAACAAGAGCAAGGTGAGTGTTTGTGTTTTAGATAAAAAAATGGTCTGAGGTGACAGATATTAATTGCCCCCAAACTGAGTTTCACTGCGATTTTCAGGTTAATTCAGTCAGAATTCCACAGGCAGTCAGCTGGAGGGGTGGATGAATCCGGGAACAGCCGGTTTCCTTGCGACTAAATCAAGCCCAATATCATTATGGATTCTTGCATTTCTTTGGCTTTTTTCTCATTTTTCTTATTTATCATGGTTTGTAATGCATTTTCTGATGTCAGCTTTGGTTTTGAGGCTGCAATATAGAGTTCTGGGCACCGGGGCAATGGTCTTTTTCAAACAGGACACAGCTGTTGGCTTGTTGCAATTCTGGCTTGCTGTCATTGTTTTGCATGCCTCAGCTGATTTGGTTTCTTGAGCGGCAATTTCCAAAATGTTTTCTGGGTCTGAGTTGGTTTTGCCTTCTTCCTTCCCAAATGTTGTATTCTGACACAATACAAACAAGAGTTTGGGCAGAGTAGCTATTATGAAATAAAAAACACAACAAATAGGATTTTGAAGCTTAGAAATCTACAGGTAACACGACCAAGGGGAGTTTTTGTGTTTTGGAAAATACAATGGAACACTTTGGGTGAGGTGACAGTTATTTACTCCCTCCAAACGTAGTTTCACTGCGATATTCAGGTTAATTCAGTCAGAGTTCCACAGGCAGTCAGCTGGAGGGGTGGATGAATCCGGGAACAGCCGGTTTCCTTGTGACTGAACCAAACCCAATATCATTATGGATTCTTGCATTTCTTTGGCATTTTCTCATTTTTCTTATTTATCATGGTTTGTAATGAATTTTCTGATGTGAGCTTTGGTTTTGAGGCTGCAATATGGAGTTCAGGGCACCGGAGGAATAGTCTTTTTGAAACAGGGCACAGCTGTTGGCCTGCTCCAATTCTGGCTTGCTGTCATTGTTTTGAGTGCCTCAGCCGATTTGTGGTTTCTTGAGCGGCAATTTCCTAAATGTTTTCTGGGTCTGAGTTGGTTTTGCCTTCTTCCTTCCCAAATTTTGTATTCTGACGCAATACAAACAAGAGTTTGGGCAGAGTAGCCATTATGAAATAAACAAAACAACAAATAGGCGTTTGAAGCTCAGAAATCTACAGGTAACAGGACAAGATGAGGTTTTGTGTTTTGGCAAATAAAATGGAACACTTTGGCTGAGGTGACAGATATTAATGGCCTCCAAACTGAGTTTTACTGCGATTTTCAGGTTAATTCAGTCAGAATTCCACAGGCAGTCAGCTGGAGGGGTGGATGAATCTGGGAACAGCCAATTTCCTTGCGACTAAATCAAGCCCAATATCATTATGGATTCTAGCATTTCTTTGGCTTTTTTCTCATTTTTCTTATTTATCATGGTTTGCAATGAATTTTATGATGTGAGCTTTGGTTTTGAGGCTGCAATATGGAGTTCAGGGCACAAGAGGAAGGTTATTTTTCAAAAAGGGCACAGCTGTTGACTTGCTCCAATTCTGCCTTGCTGTCATTGTTTTGGGTGCCTTAGCTGACTTTTGGTTTCTTGAGCGGCAATTTCCTAAATGTTTTCTGTGTCTGAGAGGTTTTTGCCGTCTTCCTTCCCAAATTTTGTATTGTGACGCAATACAAACATGTGTTCAGACAGAGTACCGATTATGAAATAAAAAACACAACAAATAGGCGTTTGAAGGTTATGATTCTACAGGTATCATGACCAAGGTGAGTTTTTGAGTTTTGAAAAATCAAATGGAACACTTTGGATGAGGTGACAGATATTAATTGCCTTCAAACTGAGTTTCACTGCATTTTTCAGGTTAATTCAGTCAGAATTCCACAGGCAGTCAGCTGTAGGGGTGGATGAATGCGGGAACATCCGGTTTCCTTGCGACTAAATCAAGTCCAATATCATTATGGATTCTTGCATTTCTTTGGCTTTTTTCTCATTTTTCTTATTTGTAATGGTTTGTAAAGCATTTTCTGATGTGAGCTTTGGTTTTGAGGCTGGCATATTGAGTTCAGGGCACAAGAGGATGGTTCTGTTTCAATCAGGGCACAGTTGTTGATTTTCTCCAATTCCGGCTTGCTGTCATTGTTTTGGATGCCTCAGAAGATTCGTGGTTTCTTGAGTGGCAATTTCATAAATGTTTTCTGTGTCTGAGTTGGATTTGCCTTCTTATTCCCAAATTTTGTATTCTGATGCAATGCAATGAAGAGTTTGGGCAGAGTAGCCATTATGAAATAAACAAAACAACAAATAGGCATTTGAAGCTTGGAAATCTACAGGTAACAAGACCAAGGTGAGTTTTTGTGTTTTGGAAAATAAAATGGAACACTTTGGCTGAGGTGACAGATATTAATTGCCTCCAAACTGAGTTTCACTGCAATTTTCAGGTTAATTCAGTCAGAATTCCACACGCAGTCAGCTGGAGTGTTGGATGAATCCGGGAACAGCCGGTTTCCTTGCAACTAAATCCAGCTCAATATCATTATGGTTTCTTGCATTTCTTGGCTTTTTTCTCATTTTTCTTATGTATCGTGGTTTGTAATGAATTTCCTGATGTAAGCTTTGGTTTTGAGGCTGGAATATGGAGTTCAGGGTACCGGAAGAATGGCCTTTTTCAATCAGGACTCAGCTGATTGCCTGCTCCAATTCTGGCTTGCTGTCATGGTTTTGGGAGCCTCAGCTGACTTTTGGTTTCTTGAGTGGCAATTTCCTAAATGTTTTCTGGGTCTGAGTTGGCTTTGCCTTCTACCTTCCGAAATTTTGTATGTTGATGCAATACAAGCAAGATTTTGGACAGAGTAGCCATTATGAAATAAAAAACACAACAAATAGGCGTTTGACGCTTTGAAATCTATAGGAAACATGACCAAAGTGAGTTTTTTTGTTTTGGAAAATAAAATGGAACACTTTGGCTGAGGTGACAGATATTAATTGTCTCCAAACCGAATTTCACTGCCATTTTGAGGTGAATTCAGTCAGAATCCCTATTCACTCAGCTGGGAGTTGTGGATGAATCTGGAAACAGCTGTTTACTTAGGAATAAATCAAGCCCAATATCACTAAGAAAACTTGCATTTCTTTGGCTTTTTTCTGATTTTTCCAATTTATCATGGTTTGAAATGAATTTTCTGATGTGAGCTTTGGTTTTGTGGCTGGCATATTGAGTTTAGGGCACAAGAGGAAGGTTCTTTTTCAATCAGGGCACAGCTGTTGGCGTGCTCCAGTTCTGCTTGCTGTCATTGTTTTGGATTCCTTAGCTGATTTGTGGATTCTTTTTCTGCAGTTTCCTAAATGTTTTCTGGGTCTGAGTCGGATTTGCCTTCTTATTCCCAAATTTTGTATTCTGACGCAATACAAGCAAGATTTTGGACAGAGTAGCCACTATGAAAGAAAAAAAAAAAACACAGTAAATTGCCCTTTCAGGATTAGAAGTCTACAGGCAACACGAGAAAGATGAGTTTTTGTGTTTTGGAAAATGACATGGAACACTTCTGCTGAGGGGACAGATACTAATTCCCTCCAAATTGAGTGTGAGTGCGATTTTGAGGTGAATTGAGTCAGAATTCCAAAGTCAGTCTGTGGAAGGGGGGGATGAATCCAGAAACAGCCTGTTTCCTTCTGTCTAAATCCAGCCAAATACCACAAAGGACTCTTGAATTACTTTGGCTTTCTCAGATTTCCCTTATTTATCATTGTTTGTAATGATTTTTTTTTTTGTGAGCTTTGGTTTTGAGGCTGGAATATGGAGTTCAGGGCACTGGATTAATGGTCTAGTTCAATCAGGGCACAGCTGTTGGCTTGCTCCAATTCTGGCTTGCTTTCAAGGTTTTGGGTGCCTCAGCCCATTTGTGGTTTCTTGAGCGGCAATTTCCTACATGTTTTCTGGCTCTGAGTAGGTTTTGCCTTCTTCCTTCCCAAATTTTGTATTCTGGCGTAATACAAACAAGAGTTTGGACAGAGTAGCCATTATGAAATAAAAAACACAACAAATATGCGTTTGAAGCTTATATATGTACTGGTCACAAGACCAAGGTATGATTTTTTGTTTTCGAAATTAAAATTGAACACTCTGGCTGAGGTGACAGATATTAATTGCCTCCAAAACCGAGTTTCACTGCGATTTTCAGATTAATTCAGTTAATTCAGTTAGGATTCCACAGGCTTGCATTTCTTTGGCTTTTTCACATTTCCCTTATTTATCATGGTTTGTAATGAATTTTCTGATGTGAGCTTTGGTTTTGAGGCTGGAATATGGAGTTCAGGGTACTGGAGGAATGGTCTTTTTCAAACAGGGCACAGCTGTTGGCTTGCTCCAATTCTGGCTTGCTGTCATTGTTTTGGGTGCCTCAGCTCAATTTTGGTTTGTTGAGCGGCAATTTCCTAAATGTTTTCTTGGTCTGATTTGGTTTTGCCTTCCTCCTTCCCAAATTTTGTATTCTGACGCCATACAAACATGAGTTTGGGCAGAGTACCGATTATGAAATACAAAACACAACAAATGGGCATTTGAAGCTTAAAAATCTACAGGTTACATGACCAAGGTGAGTTTTTGTGTTTTGGAAAAAAAAATGTTACACTTTGGCTGAGGTGACAGATATTAATTGCCTCCAAACGGAGTTTCACTGTGATTTTCGGGTTCATTCTGTGAGAATTCCACAGGCAGTCAGCTTTAGGCGTGGATGAATCTGGGAACTGCTGGCTTCCTTGCGACTAAATCAAGCCCAATATCATTATGGATTCTTGCATTTCTTTGGCTTTTTTTCTGATTTTTCTTATTTATCATTGTTTGTAATGAATTTTCTGATGTGAGCTTTGGTTTTGAGGCTGCAATATGGAGTTCAGGGCACAAGAGGAAGGTTCTTTTTCAATCAGGGCACAGCTGTTGTCTTGCTGCAATTCTGCTTGCTGTCATTGTTTTGGGTGCCTCAGCTGATTTGTGGATTCTTGTGTTGCAGTTTCCTAAATGTTTTCTGGGTCTGAGTCGCATTTGCCTTCTTATTCCCAAATTTTGTATTCTGATGCAACATAAGCAAGATTTTGGACAGAGTAGCCATTATGAAAGAAAAAAAACAAAAAAGCGCATTGCCCTTTCAGGATTAGAAATCTATAGGCAACACGACCAAGATGAGTTTCTGTGTTTTGGAAAATGACATGGAACCCTTCTGCTGAGGGGACAGATTCTAATTCCCTCCAAATTGAGTGTGAGTGCGATTTTGAGGTGAATTCAATCAGAATTCAAAGGTCTGTCTGTGGAAGGGGGGGGATGAATCCGGAAACAGCCAGTTTCCTTCTGTCTAAATCCAGCCAAATACCACAAAGGACTCTTGAATTTCTTTGGCTTTCTCAGATTTCCCTTATTTATCATGGTTTGTAATGAATTTTCTGATGGGAGCTTTGGTTTTGAGGATGGAATATGGAGTTCAGGGCACTGGATTAATGGTCTTGTTCAATCAGGGCACAGCTGTTGGCTTGCTCCAATTCTGGCTTGCTTTCAAGGTTTTGGGTGCCTCAGCCGATTTGTGGTTTCTTGAGCGGCAGTTTCCTAAATGTTTTCTGGGTCTGAGTTGGTTTTCCCTTCTTCCTTCCCACATTTTGTATTCTGACGCAATACAAACAAGAGTTTTGACAGAGTAGCCATTATGAAATAAAAAAAAAAACAACAACAAATTAGCGTTTGAAGCTTATAAATCTAAGGGTAACATGACCAAGGTGAGTTTTTGTGATTTGGAAAATCAAATGGAACACTTTGGCTGAGGTGACTGATATTATGGCCTCCAAACTGAGTCTTACTGCGATTTTCAGGTTAATTCAGTCGGAATTCCACAGGCAGTCAGCTGGAGCTGTGGATGAATCTGGGAACAGCCGGTTTCCTTGCAACTAAATCAAGCCCACTATCATTATGGATTCTTGCATTTCTTTGGCTTTTTCTCCATTTTCTTATTTATCATGGTTTGTAATGAATTTTCTGATGTGAGCTTTGGTTTTGAGGCTGCAATATTGAGTTCAGGGCACAAGAGGGATGTTCTTTTTCAATCAGGGCACAGCTGTTGGCTTGCTCCAATTCTGGCTTGCTGTCATTGTTTTGGGTGCCTCAGCCGATTTGTGGTTTCTTGAGCGGCAATTTCCTTATTGTTTTCTGGGTCTGAGTCGGTTTTGCCTTCTTATTCCCATATTTTGTATTCTGATGCAATACAAGCAAGATTTGGACAGAGTAGCCATTATGAAAGAAAAAAAAAACACAGAAATTGCCCTTTCAGGATTAGAAATCTGCTGGCAACATGATCAAGATTAGTTTCTGTGTTTTGGAAAATGACATGGAACCCTTCTGCTGAGGGGACAGATTCTAATTCCCTCCAAATTGAGTGTGAGTGCAATTTTGAGGTGAAATCAATCAGAATTCCAAAGTCAGTCAGTGGAAGGGGGGGATGAATCTTTAAACAGCCAGTTTCCTTGTGTCTAAATCCAGCCAAATATCACTAAGAACTCGTGCATTTCTTTGGCTTTTGTCTCATTTTTCTGATTTATCATGGTTTCTAATGAATTTTCTGATGTGAGCTTTGGTTTTGAGGCTGGCATATTGAGTTCAGGGCACCGGATCAATGGTCTTTTTCAAACAGGACACAGCTGTTGGCTTGTTGCAATTCTGGCTTGCTGTCATTGTTTTGCGTGCCTCAGCTGTTTTTGGTTTCTTTAGTGGCAATTTCCTACATGTTTTCTGGGTCTGAGTTGGTTTTGCCTTCTTCCTTCCCAAATTTTGTATTCTGACGTAATACAAACAAGACTTTGGACAGAGTAGCCATTATGAAATAAAAAACACAACAGATATGCGTTTGAAGCTTATATATGTACAGGTAACACGAGCAAGGTAAGTTTTTGTGTTTTTTGAAAGTAAAATTGAACACTCTGGCTGAGGTGACAGATATTAATTGCCTCCAAAACCGAGTTTCACTGCGATTTTTTTGTTAATTCATTCAGAAACCAAAGACACTCAGTTGGGAGGTGTGGATGAATCTGGAAACAGCCGTTTACATGGCCATAATTCAAGCCCAATATCCCTAAGAACTCCTGCATTTCTTTGGCTTTTTTCTCATTTTTCTTATTTATCATGGTTTGTAATGAATTTTCCGATGTGAGCTTTGCTTTTGAGGCTGGCATATGGAGTTCAGGGCACAAGAGGAAGGTTCTTTTTCAATCAGGGCACAGCTGTTGGCTTTCTCCAATTCTGGCTTGCTGTCATTGTTGTGGGTTCCTCAGCTGACTTTTGGTTTCTTGAGTGGCAATTTCCTAAATTTTTTCTGGGTCTGACACGGTTTTTCCTTCTTATTCCCAAATTTTGTATTCTGACGCAATACAAACAAGAGTTTGGACAGACTAGCAATGATGAAATAAAAAACAAAACAAATAGGCATTTGAAGCTTAGAAATCTACAGGTAAGAAGACTAAGGTGAGTTTTTGAGTTTTGGAAAATAAAATGGAACAGTTTTGCTGAGGTGACAGATATTAATTGCCTCCAAACCGAGTTTCACTGCGATTTTCAGGTTAATTCATTCAGAAACCACAGACACTCAGCTGGGAGGTGTGGATGAATCTGGAAACAGCCGTTTACATGGCAATAAATCAAGCCCAATATTACTAAGAACTCCTGCATTTCTTTGGCTTTTTTCTCTTTTTTCTTATTTATCATGGTTTGTAATGAATTTTCTGATGTGAGCTTTGGTTTTGAGGCTGGTATATTGAGCTCAGGGCACAAGAGGAAGGTTCTTTTTCAATCAGGGCACAGATGTTGGCTTGCTCCAATTCTGGCTTGCTGTCATTGTTGTAGGTTCCTCAACTGACTTTTGGATTCTTGAGTGGCAATTTCCTAAATGTTTTCTGGGTCTGAGTTGGTTTTGCCTTCTTCCTTGCCAAATTTTGTATTCTGACGCAATACAAACAAGAGCTTGGGCAGAGTAGCCATTATGAAATAAAAAACAAAACAAATAGGCATTTGAAGTTTTGAAATCTACAGGTAAGAAGACTAAGGTGAGTTTTTGAGTTTTGGAAGATAAAATGGAACACTTTGGCTGAGGTGACAGATATTAATTGCCTCCAAACCGAGTTTCACTGCGATATTCAGGTTAATTCAGTCAGAAACCACAGATACTCAGCTGGGAGGTGTGGATGAATCTGGAAACAGCCGTTTACATGGCAATAAATCAAGCCCAATATTACTAAGAACTCCTGCATTTCTTTGGCTTTTTTCTCATTTTTCTTATTTATCATGGTTTGTAATGAATTTTCTGATGTGAGCTTTGGTTTTGAGGCTGGTATATTGAGCTCAGGGCACAAGAGGAAGGTTCTTTTTCAATCAGGGCACAGATGTTGGCTTGCTGCAATTCTAGCTTGCTGTCATTGTTTTGGGTGCCTCAGCCGATTTGTGGTTTCTTGAGCGGCAATTTCCTAAATGTTTTCTGGGTCTGAGTCGGTTTTGCCTTCTTCCGTCCCAAATTTTGTATTCTGATGCAATACAAGCAAGATTTTGGCAGAGTAGCCATTATAAAAGAAAAAAAAAATAAAACACAGCAAATTGCCCTTTCAGGATTAGAAATCTACAGGCAACTCGACCAAGATGAGTTTCTGTGTTTTGGAAAACGACATGGAACACTAATGCTGAGGAGACAGATTCTAATACCCTCCAAATTGAGTGTGAGTGCGATTTTGAGGTGAATTCAATCAGAATTCCAAAGTCTGTCTGTGGAAGGGGGGGATGAATCTTTAAACAACCAGTTTCTTTGTGTCTAAATCCAGCCAAATACCACAAAGGACTCTTGAATTTCTTTGGCTTTCTCAGATTTCCCTTATTTATCATGGTTTGTAATGAATTTTCTGATGTGAGCTTTGGTTTTGAGGCTGCAATACGGAGTTCAGGGCACAAGAGGAAGGTTCTTTTTCAATCAGGGCACAGCTGTTGGCTTGCTGCAATTCTGCTTGCTGTCATTGTTTTGGGTGCCTCAGCTGATTTGTGGATTCTTGTGTTGTAGTTTCCTAAATGTTTTCTAGGTCTGAGTCGGATTTGCCTTCTTATTCCCAAATTTTGTATTCTGATGCAACATAAGCAAGATTTGGACAGAGTAGCCATTATGAAAGAAAAAAAAAACACAGCAAATTGCCCTTTCAGGATTAGAAATCTATAGGCAACACGACCAAGATGAGTTTCTGTGTTTTGGAAAATGACATGGAACCCTTCTGCTGAGGGGACAGATTCTAATTCCCTCCAAATTGAGTGTGAGTGCGATTTTGAGGTGAATTAAATCAGAATTCCAAAGTCTGTCTGTGGAAGGGGGGGATGAATCTTTAAACAACCAGTTTCTTTGTGTCTAAATCCAGCCAAATACCTCAAAGGACTCTTGAATTTCTTTGGCTTTCTCAGATTTCCCTTATTTATCATGGTTTGTAATGAATTTTCTGATGTGAGCTTTGGTTTGGAGGATGGAATATGGAGTTCAGGGCACTGGATTAATGGTCTTGTTCAATCAGGGCACAGCTGTTGGCTTGCTCCAATTCTGTCTTGCTTTCAAGGTTTTGGGTGCCTCAGCCGATTTGTGGTTTCTTGTGTGGCAATTTCCTAAATGTTTTCTGGGTCTGAGTTGGTTTTCCCTTCTTCCTTCCCACATTTTGTATTCTGACGCAATACAAACAAGAGTTTGGACAGAGTAGCCATCATGAAATAAAAAAAAAAAAGCAATAAATTAGCGTTTGAAGCTTATGAATCTAAGGGTAACACGACCAAGGTGAGTTTTTGTGTTTTGGAAAATCAAATGGAACACTTTGGCTGAGGTGACTGATATTATTGCCTCCAAACTGAGTCTTACTGCGATTTTCAGGTTAATTCAGTCAGAATTCCACAGGCAGTCAGCTGGAGGGGTGGATGAATCCGGGAACAGCCGGTTTCCTTGCAACTAATTCAAGCCACTATGATTATGGATTCTTGCATTTCTTTGGCTTTTTTCTCTTTTTTCTTATTTATGATGATTTGTAATGAATTTTCTGATGTGAGCTTTGGTTTTGAGGCTGGCATATTGAGTTCAGGGCACAAGAGGAAGGTTCTTTTTCAATCAGGGCACAGCTGTTGGCTTGCTCCACTTCTGGCTTGCTGTCATTGTTTTGGGAACCTCAGCCGATTTGTGGTTTCTTGAGCGGCAATTTCCTTAATGTTTTCTGGGTCTGAGTCGGTTTTGCCTTCTTATTCCCATATTTTGTATTCTGATGCAATACAAGCAAGATTTGGACAGAGTAGCCATTATGAAAGAAAAAAAAAAACACAGAAATTGCCCTTTCAGGATTAGAAATCTACTGGCAACGTGATCAAGATTAGTTTCTGTGTTTTGGAAAATGACATGGAACCCTTCTGCTGAGGGGACAGATTCTAATTCCCTCCAAATTGAGTGTGAGTGCAATTTTGAGGTGAAATCAATCAGAATTCCAAAGTCAGTCAGTGGAAGGGGGGGATGAATCTTTAAACAGCCAGTTTCCTTGTGTCTAAATCCAGCCAAATATCACTAAGAACTCGTGCATTTCCTTGGCTTTTGTCTCATTTTTCTGATTTATCATGGTTTGTAATGAATTTTCTGATGTGAGCTTTGGTTTTGAGGCTGGCATATTGAGTTCAGGGCACCGGATCAATGGTCTTTTTCAAACAGGACACAGCTGTTGGCTTGTTGCAATTCTGGCTTGCTGTCATTGTTTTGCGTGCCTCAGCTGTTTTTGGTTTCTTTAGCGGCAATTTCCTACATGTTTTCTGGGTCTGACTTGGTTTTGCCTTCTTCCTTTCCAAATTTTGTATTCTGACGTAATACAAACAAAAGTTTGGACAGAGTAGCCATTATGAAATAAAAAACACAACAAATATGCGTTTGAAGCTTATATATGTACAGGTAACACGAGCAAGGTAAGTTTTTGTGTTTATGAAAATAAAATTGAACACTCTGGCTGAGGTGACAGATATTAATTGCCTCCAAAACCGAGTTTCACTGCGATTTTTTTGTTAATTCCTTCAGAAACCAAAGACACTCAGTTGGGAGGTGTGGATGTATCTGGAAACAGCCGTTTACATGGCCATAATTCAAGCCCAATATCCCTAAGAACTCCTGCATTTCTTTGGCTTTTTTCTCATTTTTCTTATTTATCATGGTTTGTAATGAATTTTCTGATGTGAGCTTTGCTTTTGAGGCTGGCATATTGAGTTCAGGGCACAAGAGGAAGGTTCTCTTTCAATCAGGGCACTGCTGTTGGCTTTCTCCAATTCTGGCTTGCTGTCATTGTTGTGGGTTCCTCAGCTGACTTTTGGTTTCTTGAGTGGCAATTTCCTAAATGTTTTCTGGGTCTGACACGGTTTTTCCTTCTTATTCCCAAATTTTGTATTCTGACGCAATACAAACAAGAGTTTGGACAGAGTAGCAATGATGAAATAAAAAACACAACAAATAGGCATTTGAAGCTTGGAAATCTACAGGTAAGAAGACTAAGGTGAGTTTTTGAGTTTTGGAAAATAAAATGGAACACTTTGGCTGAGGTGACAGATATTAATTGCCTCCAAACCGAGTTTCACTGCGATTTTCAGGTTAATTCAGTCAGAAACCACAGACACTCAGCTGGGAGGTGTGGATGAATCTGGAAACAGCCGTTTACATGGCAATAAATCAAGCCCAATATTACTAAGAACTCCTGCATTTCTTTGGCTTTTTTCTCTTTTTTCTGATTTATCATGGTTTGTAATGAATTTTCTGATGTGAGCTTTGGTTTTGAGGCTGCAGTATGGAGTTCAGGGCACCGGAGGAATGGTCTTTTTCAATCAGGGCACAGATGTTGGCCTGCTCCAATTCTGGCTTGCTGTCATTGTTTTGGGTGCCTCCGCCGATTTGAAGTTTCTTGAGTGGCAATTTCCTAAACATTTTCTGAGTCTCAGTTGGTTTTGTCCTCTTCCTTCCCAAATTTTGTATTCTGACGCAACAGAAACAAGAGTTTGGACAGAATAGGCATTTTGAAATAAAAAAACACATCAAATAGGCTTTTGAAAGCTACAGGTAACACGACCAAGGTGAGATTTTGTTTTGGAAAATGAAATGGAACACTTTGGCTGTGGTGACAGATATTAACTGCCTCCGTTCAGGTTAATTCAGTCAATATTCCTCAGGCATCAGCTGGAGAGGTGGATGAATCTGGGAATATACGGTTTCCTTGCGACTAAATCAAGCCCAATATCATTATGAATTCTTGAATTTCTTTGGCCTTTTTCTCATTTTTCTTAATTTTAATGGTTTGTAATGAATTTTCTGATGTGAGCTTTGGTTTTGAGGCTGGCATATGGAGTTCAGGGCACAAGAGGAAGGTTCTTATTCAATCAGGTCACAGCTGTTGGGTTGCTCCAATTCTGGCTTGCTGTCATTGTTTTGGGTGCCTCCGCCGATTTGAAGTTTCTTGAGCATCAATATCCTAAATGTTTTCTTGGTCTGAGTTGGTTTTCCTTCTTCCTTCCCAAATTTTGTATTCTGACACAATACAAACAAGAGTTTGGACACAGTAGCCATTAGGAAATAAAAAACACAACAAATAGGCTTTTGAAGCTACAGGTAACACGACCAAGGTGAGATTTTGTGTTTTGGAAAATCAAATGGAACAAGTTGGCTGTGGTGACAGATATTAACTGCCTCCGTTCAGTTTAATTCAGTCAGAATTCCACAGGCAGTCAGCTGGAGGGGTGGATGAATCCGGGAATAGCTGGTTTCCTTGCAACTAAATGAAGCCCAATATCATTATGGATTCTTGCATTTCTTTGGCTTTATTCTGATATTTCTTATTTATCATGGTTTGTAATGAATTTTCTGATGTGAGCTTTGGTTTTGAGGCTGCAATATGGAGTTCAGGGCACCGGAGGAATGGTCTTTTTCAATCAGGGCACAGCTGCTGGCTTGCTCCAATTCTGGCTTGCTGTCATTGTTTTGGGTGCCTCCGCCGATTTGAGGTTTCTTGAGTGGCAATTTCCTAAACGTTTTCTGAGTCTCAGTTGTTTTTGTCCTCTTCCTTCCCAAATTTTGTATTCTGACGTAATACAAGCAAGATTTTGGACAGAATAGACATTATGAAATAAAAAACACATCAAATAGGCTTTTGAAAGCTACAGGTAACACGACCAAGGTGAGATTTTGTGTTTTGGAAAAAGATATGGAACACTTTTGCTGAGGTGACAGATATTAATTGCCTCCAAACCGAGTTTCACAGCGAATTTCATTTTAATTCAGTCAGAAACCACAGACACTCAGCTGGGAGGGATAGAAGAATCTGGAAACAGCCATTAACAAGGGAATAAATCAAGCCCAATATCACTAAGAACTCCTGCATTTCTTTGGATTTTTTCTGATTTTTCTTATTTATCATGGTTTGTAATGAATTTTCTGATCTGAGGTTTGGTTTTGAGGTTGCAATATCGAGTTCAGGACACCGGAGGAATGGTCTTTTTCAATCAGGGCACAGCTGTTGGCTTGCTCCAATTCTGTCTTGCTTTCAAGGTTTTGGCTTCCTCAGCGGCCCTTTGTTTCTTGAGCGGCAATTTCCTAAATGTTTTCTGGGTCTGAGTTGGTTTTGCCTTCTTCCTTCCCAAATTTTGTAATCTGACGCAATAGAAACAAAAGTTTGGGCAGAGTAGCCATTATGAAATAAAAAACACAACAAATAGGCGTTTGAAGCTTAGAAATCTACAGGTAACACAACCAAGGTGAGTTTTTGTGTTTTGGAAAATCAAATGGAACACTTTGGCTGAGGTGACAGATATTAATTGCCTCCAAATTGAGTTTCACTGCGATTTTCAGGTTAATTCAGTCAGAATTCCACAAGCTGTCAGCTGGAGTGGTGGATGAATCCGGGAACAGCCGGTTTCCTTGCGACTAAATCCAGCCCAATATCATTATGGATTCTTGCATTTCTTTGGCTTTTTTCTCATTTTTCTTATTTATCATGGTTTGTAATGAATTTTCTGATGTGTTCTTTGGTTTTGAGGCTGCAATATGGAGTTCAGGGAACCTGAGGAATGGTCTTTTTCAATCAGGGCACAGCTGTTGCCTTGCTCCAATTCTGGCTTGCTGCCATTTATTTGGGTGCCTCAGCTGACTTTCGGTTTCTTGAGTGGCAATTTCCTAAAGGTTTTCTGGGTCTGAGTTGGTTTTGCCTTCTTCCTTCCCAAATTTTGTAATCTGACGCAATAGAAACAAAAGTTTGGGCAGAGTAGCCATTATGAAATAAAAAACACAACAAATAGGCGTTTGAAGCTTAGAAATCTACAGGTAACACAACCAAGGTGAGTTTTTGTGTTTTGGAAAATCAAATGGAACACTTTGGCTGAGGTGACAGATATTAATTGCCTCCAAACAGAGTTTCACTGCGATTTTCAGGTTAATTCAGTCAGAATTCCACAAGCTGTCAGCTGGAGTGGTGGATGAATCCGGGAACAGCCGGTTTCCTTGCGACTAAATCCAGCCCAATATCATTATGAATTCTTGCATTTCTTTGGCTTTTTTCTCATTTTTCTTATTTATCATGGTTTGTAATGAATTTTCTGATGTGATCTTTGGTTTTGAGGCTGCAATATGGAGTTCAGGGCACCAGAGGAATGGTCTTTTTCAAACAGGTCACAGCTGTTGGCCTGCTCCAATTCTGGCTTGCTGCCATTTATTTGGGTGCCTCAGCTGACTTTCGGTTTCTTGAGTGGCAATTTCCTAAATGTTTTCTGGGTCTGAGTTGGTTTTGCCTTCTTCCTTCCCAAATTTTGTAATCTGACGCAATAGAAACAAAAGTTTGGGCAGAGTAGCCATTATGAAATAAAAAACACAACAAATAGGCGTTTGAAGCTTAGAAATCTACAGGTAACACAACCAAGGTGAGTTTTTGTGTTTTGGAAAATCAAATGGAACACTTTGGCTGAGGTGACAGATATTAATTGCCTCCAAATTGAGTTTCACTGCGATTTTCAGGTTAATTCAGTCAGAATTCAACAAGCTGTCAGCTGGAGGGGTGGATGAATCCGGGAACAGCCGGTTTCCTTGCGACTAAATCCAGCCCAATATCATTATGGATTCTTGCATTTCTTTGGCTTTTTTCTCATTTTTCTTATTTATCATGGTTTGTAATGAATTTTCTGATGTCAGCTTTGGTTTTGAGGCTGCAATATGGAGTTCAGGGAACCTGAGGAATGGTCTTTTTCAATCAGGGCACAGCTGTTGCCTTGCTCCAATTCTGGCTTGCTGCCATTTATTTGGGTGCCTCAGCTGACTTTCGGTTTCTTGAGTGGCAATTTCCTAAAGGTTTTCTGGGTCTGAGTTGGTTTTGCCTTCTTCCTTCCCAAATTTTGTAATCTGACGCAATAGAAACAAAAGTTTTGACAGAGTAGCCATTATGAAATAAAAAACACAACAAATAGGCGTTTGAAGCTTAGAAATCTACAGGTAACACAACCAAGGTGAGTTTTTGTGTTTTGGAAAATCAAATGGAACACTTTGGCTGAGGTGACAGATATTAATTGCCTCCAAACAGAGTTTCACTGCGATTTTCAGGTTAATTCAGTCAGAATTCCACAAGCTGTCAGCTGGAGTGGTGGATGAATCCGGGAACAGCCGGTTTCCTTGCGACTAAATCCAGCCCAATATCATTATGCATTCTTGCATTTCTTTGGCTTTTTTCTCATTTTTCTTATTTATCATGGTTTGTAATGAATTTTCTGATGTGATCTTTGGTTTTGAGGCTGCAATATGGAGTTCAGGGCACCGGAGGAATGGTCTTTTTCAAACAGGTCACAGCTGTTGGCCTGTTCCAATTCTGGCTTGCTGCCATTTATTTGGGTGCCTCAGCTGACTTTCGGTTTCTTGAGTGGCAATTTCCTAAATGTTTTCTGGGTCTGAGTTGGTTTTGCCGTCTTCCTTCCCAAATTTTCTTTTCTGATGGCATACAAACAAGACTTTGGACAGAGTAGACATTATGAAATAAAAAACACATCAAATAGGCTTTTGAAAGCTACAGGTAACACGACCAAGGTGAGATTTTGTGTTTTGTAAAAAGACATGGAACACTTTTGCTGAGGTGACAGATATTAATTGCCTCCAAACCGAGTTTCACAGCGAATTTCATTTTAATTCAGTCAGAAACCACAGACACTCAGCTGGGAGGGATAGAAGAATCTGGAAACAGCCATTAACAAGGGAATAAATCAAGCCCGATATCACTAAGAACTCCTGCATTTCTTTGGATTTTTTCTGATTTTTTTTTATAATGGTTTGTAATGAATTTTCTGATCTGAGGTTTGGTTTTGAGGTTGCAATATCGAGTTCAGGACACCGGAGGAATGGTCTTTTTCAATCAGGGCACAGCTGTTGGCTTGCTCCAATTCTATCTTGCTTTCAAAGATTTGGGTTCCTCAGCGGCCCTTTGTTGCTTGAGCGGCAATTTCCTAAATGTTTTCTGGGTCTGAGTTGGTTTTGCTTTATTCCTTCCCAATATTTGTATTCTGCCCAAATACAAACAAGAGTTTGGGCAGAGTAGCCATTATGAAACAAAAAAAACAACAAATAGGCGTTTGAAGCTTAGAAATCTACAGGTAACACGACCGAGGTGAGTTTTTGTGTTTTAGAAAATAAAGTGGAACACTTTAGCTGAGGTGACAGTTATTAATTGCTTCCAAACTGAGTTTCACTGCGATTTTCAGGTTAATTCAGTCATAATTCCACAGGCAGTCAGCTGCAGGGTTGGATGAATCCGGGAACAGCCGGTTTCCTTGCAAACAAATCAAGCCCAATATCATTCTGGATTCTTGCATTTTTGGGTATTTTCTCATTTTTCTTATGTATGAAGGTTTGTAATGAATTTTCTGATGTGAGCTTTGGTTTTGAGGCTGCAATATGGAGATCAGGGCACCGGAGGAATGGTCTTTTTCAATCAGGGCACAGCTGCTGGCTTGCTCCAATTCTGGCTTGCTGTCATTGTTTTGGGTGCCTCCGTCAATTTGAGGTTTCTTGAGTGGCAATTTCCTAAACGTTTTCTGAGTCTCAGATGGTTTTGTCCTCTTACTTCCCAAATTTTGTATTGTGACGCAATACAAACAAGAGTTTGGACAGAATAGACATTATGAAATAAAAAACACATCAAATAGGCTTTTGAAAGCTACAGGTAACGCGACCAAGGTGAGATTTTGTGTTTTGTAAAAAGACATGGAACACTTTTGCTGAGGTGACAGATATTAATTGCCTCCAAACCGAGTTTCACAGCGAATTTCATTTTAATTCAGCAGAAACCACAGACACTCAGTTGGGAGGTATAGAAGAATCTGGAAACAGCCATTAACAAGGGAATAAATCAAGCCCAATATCACTAAGAACTCCTGCATTTCTTTGGATTTTTTGATTTTTCTTATTTATCATGATTTGTAATGAATTTTCTGATCTGAGGTTTGGTTTTGAGGTTGCAATATCGAGTTCAGGACACCGGAGGAATGGTCTTTTTCAATCAGGGCACAGCTGTTGGCTTGCTCCAATTCTATCTTGCTTTCAAAGATTTGGGTTCCTCAGCGGCCCTTTGTTGCTTGAGCGGCAATTTCCTAAATGTTTTCTGGGTCTGAGTTGGTTTTGCCTTCTTCCTTCCCAAATTTTGTAATCTGACGCAATAGAAACAAAAGTTTGGGCAGAGTAGCCATTATGAAATAAAAAACACAACAAATAGGCGTTTGAAGCTTAGAAATCTACAGGTAACACAACCAAGGTGAGTTTTTGTGTTTTGGAAAATCAAATGGAACACTTTGGCTGAGGTGACAGATATTAATTGCCTCCAAACTGAGTTTCACTGGGATTTTCAGGTTAATTCAGTGAGAATTCCACAGGCAGTCAGCTGGAGGGGTGGATGAATCCGGGAACAGCCCATTTCCTTGCGACTGAATCAAGCCCAATGTCATTATGGATTCTTGCATTTCTTTGGCTTTTTTCTCATTTTTCTTATTTATCATGGTTTGTAATGAATTTTCTGATGTGAGCTTTGGTTTTGAGTCTGCAATATGGAGTTCAGGGCACCAGAGGTATGGTCTTTTTCAAACAGGGCACAGCTGTTGTGCTGCTCCAATTCTGGCTTGCTGTCATTGTTTTGAGTGCCTCAGCCGATTTGTGGTTTCTTGAGCGGCAATTTCCTAAAGGTTTTCTGGGTCTGAGTTGGTTTTGCCTTCTTCCTTCCCAAATTTGTATTCTGACGCAATACAAACAAGAGTTTCAGCAGAGTAGCCATTAGGAAATAAAAAACACAACAAATAGGTTTTGAAGCTTAGAAATCCAGAGGTAACATGACCAAGGTGAGTTTTTGTGTTTTGGAAAATCAAATGGAACAGTTTGGTTGAGGTGACATATATTAATTGCCTCCAAACTGAGTTTCACTGCGATTTTCCGGTTAATTCAGTCAGAATTCCACAGGCAGTCAGCTGGAGGGGTGGATGAATCTGGGAACAGCCGGTTTCCTTGAAACTAAATCCATTCCAACATCATTATGGATTCTTGCATTTCTTTGGCTTTTGTCTCATTTTTCTGATTTATCATGGTTTGTAATGAATTTTCTGATGTGAGCTTCGGTTTTGAGGCTGGCATATGGAGTTCAGGGCACAAGAGGAAGGTTCTTATTCAATCAGGGCACAGGTGCTGGGTTACTCCAATTCTGGCTTACTGTCATTGTTTTGGTTGCCTCCGCCGATTTGAGGTTTCTTGAGCATCAATTTCCTAAATGTTTTGTTCGTCTGAGTTGGTTTTCCTTCTTCCTTCCAAAATTTTGTATTCTGACCCAATACAAAAAAGAGTTTGGACAGACTTGCCATTTTGCCATAAAAAAAAAAAAACACAATAAATAGGCATTTGAAGCTTAGAAATCCACAGGTAATACGACCAAGGTGAGTTTTTGTGTTTTGGAAAATAAAATGGGACACTTTGGCTGAGGTGACAGATATTAATTGCCTCCAAACTGAGTTTCCCTGCGATTTTCCGGATAATTCCGTCAGAATTCCACAGGCAGTCAGCTGGAGGGGTGGATGAATCTGGGAATAGCCAGTTTCCTTTTGACTAAATCAAGCCCAATATCATTATGGATTCTTGCGTTTCTTTGGCTTTTTTCTCATTTTTCTTATGTATCATGGTTTGTAATGAGTTTTCTGATGTGAGCTTTGGTTTTAAGCTGGCATATTCAGTTCAGGGCACCAGAGGAAGGTTGATTTTCAATCAGGGCACAGCTGTTGGCCTGCACCAATTCTGGCTTGCTGTCATTGTTTTGGGTGCCTCAGCCGATTTGTGGATTCTGAGCAGCAATTTCCTAAATGTTTTCGGGGTCTGAGTTGGTTTTCCCCTCTTCCTTCTCAAATTTTGTATTCTGACGCCATACAAACAACAGTTTGGGCAGAGTAGCCATTATGAAATAAAAAACACAACAAATAGGCGTTTGAAGCTTAGAAATCTACAGGTAACATGACCAAGGTGAGTTTTTGTGTTTTGGAAAATAAAATGGAACACTTTGGCTGAGGTGACAGATAGTAATTGCCTCCAAACTGAGTTTCACTGCGATTTTCAGGTTAATTCAGTCAGAATTCCACAGGCAGTCAGCTGGAGCAGAGGATGAATCCGGGAACAGCCGGTTTCCTTGTGACTAATAAGGCCAAATGTCATTATGGATTCTTGCATTTCTTTGGCTTTTTTCTCTGATTTCCTATTTATCATGGTTTGTAATGAATTTTCTGATGTGAGCTTTGGTTTTGAGGCTGCAATATGGAGTTCAGGGAGCAAGAGAAAGGTTCTGTTTCAAACAGGGCACAGCTATTGGCCTGCCCCAATTCTGGCTTGCTGTCATTGTTTTGGGTGCCTCAGCCGATATGTAGTTTGTGAGTGGCAATTTCCTAAATGTTTTCTGGGTCTGAGTTGGTTTTGCCTTCTTCCTTCCCAAATTTTGTATGCTGACGCCATACAAATAAGAGTTTCGGCAGAGTAGGCATTATGAAATAGAAAAACTCAACAAAAGGGGTTTGAAGCTTAGAAATCTACAGGTAACACGACCAAGGTGAGATTTGTGTTTTGCAAAATCAAATGGAACACTTTGCCTGAGGTGATAGATATTAATTGCCTCCAAACTGAGTTTCCCTGCGATTTTCAGGATAATTCAGTCAGAATTCCACAGGAAGTCAGCTGGAGGGGTGGATGATTCCTGGAACAGCCGGTTTCCTAGCGACTAAATCAAGCCCTATATCATTATGGATTCTTGCTTTTCTTTTGCTTTTTTCTCCTTTTTCTTATTTATCATGGTTTGTAATGAATGTTCTGATGTGAGCTTTGGTTCTGAGGCTGGCATATTGAGTTCTGGGCAGAAGAGGAAGGTTCTTTTTCAAACAGGGCACAGCTGTTGGCTTGCTCCAATTCTGGCTTGCTGTCATTGTTTTGCATGCCTCAGCTGACTTGGTTTCTTGAATGGCAATTTCCTAAATGTTTTCTGGGTCTGAGTTGGTTTTGCCTTCTTCCTTCCCAAATTTTGTATTCTGACGCCAAACAAACAAGAGTTTGGGCAGAGTAGCCATTATGAAATGAAAAACACAACAAATAGGCATTTGAAGCTTAGAAATCGACAGGTAACACGACCAAGGTGATTTTTTGTGTTTTGGAAAATAAAATGGAACACTTTGGCTGAGGTGACAGATATTAATTGCCTCCAAACTGAGTTTCACTGTGATTTTCAGGTTAATTCAGTCAGAATTCCACAGGCTGTCAGCTGGAGGGGTGGATTTATCTGGGAACAGCCGGTTTCCTAGCGACTAAATCAAGCCCTATATCATTATGGATTCTTGCATTTCTTTGGCTTTTTTCTCCTTTTTCTTATTTATCATGGTTTGTAATGAATTTTCTGATGTGAGCTTTGGTTTTGAGGCTGCAATATGGAGTTCAGGGCACAAGAGGAAGGTTCTGTTTCAAACAGGGCACAGCTATTGGCCTGCCCCAATTCTGGCTTGCTTTCATTGTTTTGGGATCCTCAGCTGATTTGTGGTTTCTTGAGTGGCAATTTGCGAAATGTTTTCTGGGTCTGAGTTGGTTTTGCCTTCTTCCTTCCCAAATTTTGTATTCTGACGCCATACAAACAAGAGTTTGGGTAGAATAGCCATTATGAAATAAAAAACACAAGAAATACGCGTTTGAAGCTTAGAAATCTACAGGTAACACGACCAAGGTGAGTTTTTGTGTTTTGCAAAATAAAATGGAACACTTTGGCTGAGGTGACAGATATTAATTGTCTCCTATATGAGTTTCACTGCTATTTTGAGGTTAATTCAGTCAGAATTCCATAGGCAGTCAGCTGGATGGGTGGATGAATCCGGGAACAGCCGGTTTCCTTGCGACTATATCAAACCCGATATCATTACAGATTCTTGCATTTCTTTGGCTTTTTTCTCATTTTTCTTATTTATCATGGTTTGTAATGAATTTTCTTATGTGAGCTTTGGTTCTGAGGCTGGCATATTGAGTTCAGGGTAAAAGAGGAAGGTTCTTTTTCAAACAGGGTACCGCTGTTGGCTTGCTCCAATTATGGCTTGCTGTCATTGTTTTGGATGCCTCAGCTGATTTCTGGTTTCTTGAGTGGCAATTTCCTAAATGTTTTCTGGGTCTGAGTTCGTTTTGCCTTCTTCCTTCCCAAATTTTGTTCTGACGCCATACAAACAAGAGTTTGGGCAGAGTAGCTATTATGAAATAAAAAACACAACAAATAGGCATTTGAAGCTTAGAAATCTACAGGTAACATGACCAAGGTGAGTTTTTGTGTTTTGGAAAATAAAATGGAACACTTTGGCTGAGGTGACAGATATTAATTGCCTCCAAACTGAGTTTCACTGCGATTTTCAGGTTAATTCAGTCAGAATTCCACAGGCAGTCAGCTGGAGCAGAGGATGAATCCAGCTACAGCCGGTTTCCTTGTGACTAATAAGGCCAAATGTCATTATGGATTCTTGCATTTCTTTGGCTTTTTTCTCTGATTTCCTATTTATCATGGTTTGTAATGAATTTTCTGATGTGAGCTTTGGTTTTATGGCTGCAATATGGAGTTCAGAGCACCGGGGGAATGGTCTTTTTCAAACAGGGCACAGCAGTTGGCCTGCTCCAATTCTGGCTTGCTGTCATTGTTTTGGGTGCCTCAGCCGATATGTGGTTTGTGAGCGGCAATTTGCTAAATGTTTTCTGGGTCTGAGTTGGTTTTGCCTTCTTCCTACCCAAATTTTGTATTCTGACGCCATAGAAACAAGAGTTTCGGCAGAGTAGCCATTATGAAATAGAAAAACACAACAAATAGGCATTTGAAGCTTAGAAATCTACAGGTAACACGACCAAGGTGAGATTTGTGTTTTGCAAAATCAAATGGAACACTTTGGCTGAGGTGACAGATAGTAATTGCCTCCAAAGTGAGTTTCACTGCGATTTTCAGGTTAATTCAGTCAGAATTCCACAGGCAGTCAGCTGGAGCAGAGGATGAATCCAGCTACAGCCGGTTTCCTTGCGACTGAATCAAGCCCAATATCATTATGGATTCTTGCTTTTCTTTTCTTTTTTCTCCTTTTTCTTATTTATCATGGTTTGTAATGAATTTTCTGATGTGAGCTTTGGTTCTGAGGCTGGCATATTGAGTTCAGGGCAGAAGAGGAAGGTTCTTTTTCAAACAGGGCACAGCTGTTGGCTTGCTCTAATTCTGGCTTGCTGTCATTGCTTTGGGTGCCTCAGCTAACTTTTGGTTTCTTGAGCGGCAATTTCCTGAATATTTTCTGGGTCTGAGTTGGTTTTGCTTTCTTCCTTCTGAAATTTTGTATTCTGACGCCAAACAAACAAGAGCTTGGGCAGAGTAGCCATTATGAAATAAAAAACACAACAAATAGGCGTTTGAAGCTTAGAAATCTACAGGTAACATGACCAAGGTGATTTTTTGTGTTTTGGAAAATAAAATGGAACACTTTGGCTGAGGTGACAGGTATTAATTGTCTCCTATATGAGTTTCACTGCTATTTTGAGGTTAATTCAGTCAGAATTCCACAGGCAGTCAACTGGAGGGGTGAATGAATCCGCGAACAGCCGGCTTCCATGTGACTAAATCAAGCCCAATAACATTACGGATTCTTGCATTTCTTTGGCTTTTTTCTCCTTTTTCTTATTTATCATGGTTTGTAATGAATTTTCTGATGTGAGCTTTGGTTCTGAGGCTGGCATATTGAGTTCAGGGTAAAAGAGGAAGGTTCTTTTTCAAACAGGGTACAGCTGTTGGCTTGCTCCAATTCTGGCTTGCTGTCATTGTTGTGGGTGCCTCAGCTGACTTGGTTTCTTGAGTGGCAATTTCCTAAATGTTTTCAGGGTCTGAGTTGGTTTTGCCTTCTTCCTTCCCAAATTTTGTATTCTGACGCCATATAAACAAGAGTTTGTATGATGCAGTACAAGCAAGATTTTGGACAGAGTAGCCATTATGAAAGAAAAAAAAAAAACACAGCAAATTGACCTTTCAGGATTAGAAATCCATAGGCAACACAACCAAGATGAGATTCTGTGTTTTGGAAAATGACATGGAACGCTTCTGCTGAGGTGACAGATTCTAATTCCCTCCAAATGGAGTGTGAGAGCGATTTTGAGGTGAATTCAATCAGAATTCCAAAGTCAGTCTGTGGAAGGGAGGGAAGAATCTGGAAACAGGCAGTTTCTTTGTGTCTAAATCCTGCCAAATATCACAAAGGACTCTTGGATTTCTTTGGCTTTTTCACATTTCCCTTATTTATCATGGTTTGTAATGAATTTTCTGATGTGAGCTTTGGTTTTGAGGCTGGCATATTGAGTTCAGGGCACAAGAGGAAGGTTCTTTTTCAATCAGGGCACAGCTGTTGGCTTGCTCCACTTCTGGCTTGCTGTCATTGTTTTGGGTGCCTTAGCAGATTTGTGGTTTCTTGTGTGGCAATTTCCTAAATGTTTTCGGGGTCTGAGTTGGTTTTGTCTTCTTCCTTCCCAAATTTTGTATTCTGATGCAATACAAGCAAGATTTTGGACAGAGTAGCCATTATGAAAGAAAAAAAAAAAAAAAACAGCAAATTGACCTTTCAGGATTAGAAATCCATAGGCAACACAACCAAGATGAGATTCTGTGTTTTGGAAAATGACATGGAACGCTTCTGCTGAGGGGACAGATTCTAATTCCCTCCAAATGGAGTGTGAGAGCGATTTTGAGGTGAATTCAATCAGAATTCCAAAGTCAGTCTGTGGAAGGGGGGGATGAATCTGGAAACAGCCAGTTTCTTTGTGTCTAAATCCTGCCAAATATCACAAAGGACTCTTGCATTTCTTTGGCTTTTTCACATTTCCCTTATTTATCATGGTTTGTAATGAATTTTCTGATGTGAGCTTTGGTTTTGAGGCTGGCATATTGAGTTCAGGGCACAAGAGGAAGGTTCTTTTTCAATCAGGGCACACCTGTTGGCTTGCTCCACTTCTGGCTTGCTGTCATTGTTTTGGGTGCCTCAGCCGATTTGTGGTTTCTTGAGTGCCAATTTCCTAAATGTTTTCTGTGTCTGAGTCGGTTTTGCCTTCTTATTCCCAAATTTTGTATTCTGATGCAATACAAGCAAGATTTTGGAGAGTAGCCATTATGAAAGAAAGAAAAAAAAAAAAACACAGCGCATTGCCCTTTCAGGATTAGAAATCTACAGGCAACTCGACCAAGATGAGTTTCTGTGTTTTGGAAAATGACATAGAACGCTTCTGCTTAGGGGACAGATTCTAATTCCCTCCCAAATGATTGTGAGTGCGATTTTGAGGTGAATTCAATCAGAATTCCAAAGTCAGTCTGTGGAAGGGGGGGATGAATCTGGAAACATCCAGTTTCCTTGTGTCTAAATCCAGCCAAATATCACAAAGTACTCTTGCATTTCTTTGGCTTTTTTCTCTTTTTTCTTATTTATCATGGTTTGTAATGAATTTTCTGATGTGAGCTTTGTTTTTGAGGCTGGCATATTGAGTTCAGGGCAGAAGAGGATGGTTCTTTTTCAATCAGGGCACAACTGTTGGCTGGCTGCAGTTCTGGCTTGCTGTCCTTATTTTGAGTACCTCAGCCGATTTGTGGTTTCTTGTGTGGCAATTTCCCAAATGTTTTCTGGGTCTGAGTTGGCTTTGCCTTCTTCCTTCCCAAATTTTGTATTCTGATGCAATGCAAAGAAGAGTTTGTACAGAAAAGCCATTATGAAATAAAAAACACAACAAATAGGCGTTTGAAGCTTAGAAATCTACAGGTAACATGACCAAGGTGAGTTTTTGTGTTTTGGAAAATCAAATGGAACACTTTGGCTGAGGTGACAGATATTAATTGCCTCCAAACTGAGTTTCACTGTGATTTTCAGGTTAATTCAGTCAGAATTCCACAGGCAGTCAGCTGGAGGGGTGGATGAATCCGGGAAGAGCCGGTTTCCTTGCGACTAAATCAAGCCTTATATCATTATGGATTCTTGCATTTTTTTGGCTTTTTTCTCTTTTTTCTTATTTATCATGGTTTGTAATGAATTTTCTGATGTGAGCTTTGGTTTTGAGGCTGGCATATTGAGTTCAGGCACAAGAGGAAGGTTCTTTTTCAATCAGGGCACAGCTGTTGGCTTGCTCCAATTCTGCCTTGCTGTCATTGTTTTGGGTGTCTCAGCTGATTTGTGGTTTCTTGAGTGCCAATTTCCTAAATGTTTTCTGGGTCTGAGTTGGTTTTGCCTACTTATTCCCAAATTTTGTATTCTGATGCAATACAAGCAAGATTTTGGAGAATAGCCATTATGAAAGAAAAAAAAAAAAAACACAGCGCATTGCCCTTTCAGGATTAGAAATCTACAGGCTACACGACCAAGATGAGTTTCTGTGTTTTGGAAAATGACATGTAACCCTTCTGCTGAGGGCACAGATTCTAATTCCCTCCAAATTGAGTGTGAGTGCGATTTTGAGGTGAATTCAATCAGAATTCCAAAGTCAGTCTGTGGAAGGGGGGGATGAATCTGGAAACAGCCAGTTTCCTTGTATCTGAATCCAGCCAAATATCAAAAAGGACTCTTGCATTTCTATGGCTTTTTCACATTTCCCTGATTTATCATGGTTTGTAATGAATTTTCTGATGTGAGCTTGGTTTTGAGGCTGCAATATGGAGTTCAGGGTACTGGAGGACCTGTCTTTTTCAAAGAGGGTACAGTTGTTGGCTTGCTGCAATTCTGGCTTGCTGTCATTGTTTTGGGTTCCTCAGCCAATTTGTGGTTTCCTGTGTGGCAATTTCCTAAATGTTCTCTGGGTCTGAGTTGGCTTTGCCTTCTTCCTTCCCAAATTTTGTATTCTGATGCAATACAAGCGAGATTTTCGACAGAGTAGCCATTATGAAATAAAAAACACAACAAATAGGTGTTTGAAGCATACAAATCTACAGGTAACATGCCCAAGCTGTTTTTGTGTTTTGGAAAATGAAATGGAACATTTTGGCTGAGGTGACAGATATTAATTGCCTCCAAACTCAGTTTCACTGCGATTTTCAGGTTAATTCAGTTAATTCAGTTAGGATTCCACAGGCTTGCATTTCTTCAGCTTTTTCACATTTCCCTTATTTATCATGGTTTGTATGAATTTTCTGATGTGAGCTTTGGTTTTGAGGCTGGCATATTGAGTTCAGGGCACAAGAGGAAGGTTCTTTTTCAATCAGGGCACAGCTGTTGGCTTGCTCCACTTCTGGCTTGCTGTCATTGTTTTGGGTGCCTCAGCTGATTTGCGGTTTCTTGTGTGGCAATTTCCTAAATGTTTTCTGGGTCTGAGTTGGTTTTGCCTTCTTCCTTCCCAATTTTTGTATTCTGATGCAATACAAGCAAGATTTTGGACAGAGTAGCCATTATGAAAGAAAAAAAAAACACAGCAAATTGACCTTTCAGGATTAGAAATCCATAGGCAACACAACCAAGATGAGATTCTGTGTTTTGGAAAATGACATGGAACGCTTCTGCTGAGGGGACAGATTCTAATTCCCTCCAAATGGAGTGTGAGAGCGATTTTGAGGTGAATTCAATCAGAATTCCAAAGTCAGTCTGTGGAAGGGGGGGATGAATCTGGAAACAGCCAGTTTCTTTGTGTCTAAATCCTGCCAAATATCACAAAGGACTCTTGCATTTCTTTGGCTTTTTCACATTTCCCTTATTTATCATGGTTTGTAATGAATTTTCTGATGTGAGCTTTGGTTTTGAGGCTGGCATTTTGAGTTCAGGGCACAGGAGGAATGGTCTTTTTCAAACAGGGCACAGCTGTTGGCCTGCTCCAATTCTGGCTATTGTCTTTGTTTTGGGTGCCTCAGCTGAAATTTGGTTTCTTGAGTTTCACTGCGATTGTCAGGTTAATTCAGTCAGAATTCCACAGGCAGTCAGCAGGAGTGGTGGATGAATCTGGGAACAGCAGGTTTCCTTGCAACTAAATCAAACCCAATATCATTATGGATTCTTGCATTTCTTTGGATTTTTTCTCTTTTTTCTTATTTATCATGGTTTGTAATGAATTTTCTGATGTGAGCTTTGGTTTTGAGGCTGCAATATGGAGTTCAGGGCACAAGAGGATGGTTCTTTTTCAATCAGGGCACAGCTGTTGGCTTGCTCCACTTCTGGCTTGCTGTCATTGTTTTGAGTGCCTCAGCCGATTTGTGGTTTCTTGTGTGGCAATTTCCCAAATGTTTTCAGGGTCTGAGTTGGCTTTGCCTTCTTCCTTCCCAAATTTTGTATTCTGATGCAATGCAAAGAAGAGTTTGGACAGAGTAGCCATTACGAAAGAAAAAACACAACTAATAGGCGTTTGAAGCTTAGAAATCTACAAGTAACACTACCAAGGTGAGTTTTTGTGTTTTGGAAAATAAAATGGAACACTTTGGCTGAGGTGACAGATATTAATTGCCTCCAAACTGAGTTTCACTATGATTTTCAGGTTAATTCAGTCAGAATTCCACAGGCAGTCAGCTAGAGGGGTAGATGAATCCAGGAACAGCCGGTTTCCTAGCGACTAAATCAAGCCCTATATCATTATGGATTCTTGCATTTCTTTGGCTTTTTTCTCTTTTTTCTTATTTATCATGGTTTTAATGAATTTTCTGATGTGAGCTTTGGTTTTGAGGCTGGCATATTGAGTTCAGGGCACAAGAGGAAGGTTCTTTTTCAATCAGGGCACAGCTGTTGGCTTGCTCCTCTTCTGGCTTGCTGTCATTGTTTTGGGTGCCTCAGTGACTTTTGGCTTCTTGAGCGGCAATTTCCTAAATGTTTTCTGGGTCTGATTTGGTGTTGCCTTCTTCCTTCTGAAATTTTGTATTCTGATGCAATACAAACAAGAGTTTGGACAGAGTAGCCATTATGAAATAAAAAACACAACAAATAGGATGTTGAAACTTAGACATCTACAGGTAAAACAACCAAAGTGAGTTTTTCTGTTTTGGAAAATCAAATGGAACACTTTGGCTGAGGTGACAGATATTAATTGCCTCCAAACTGAGTTTCACTGCGATTTTCAGGTTAATTCAGTCAGAATTCCACAGGCCGTCAGCTTGAGGGGCGAATGAATCCGGGAACAGCCGGTTTCCTTGCGACTAAATCAAGCCCAATATAATTAGGGATTCTTGCATTTCTTTGGCTTTTTTCTCATTTTTCTTATGTATCATGGTTTGTAATGAATTTTCTGATGTGAGCTTTGGTTTTGAGGCTGGCATATTGAGTTCAGGGCACAAGAGGAAGGTTCTTTTTCAATCAGGGCACAGCTGTTGGCGTGCTCCAATTCTGGCTTGCTGTGATTGTTTTGGGTGCCTCAGCTGACTTTTGGTTTCTTGAGTGGAAATTTCCTAAATGTTTTCTGGGTCTGAGTTGGTTTTGCCTTCTCCCTTTTGAAATTTTGCATTCTGACACAATACAAACAAGAGTTTGGGCACAGTAGCCATTATGAAATAAACAACACAACAAATTGCGTTTGAAGCTTAGCAATCTGCAGGTAGCATGACCAAGGTGAGTTTTTGTGTATTGGAAAATAAAATGGAACACTTTGGCTGAGGTGACAGATATTAATTGCCTCCAAACCGAGTTTCACTGCGATTTTCATGTTAATTCAGTCAGAAACCACAGACACTCAGCTGGGAGTTGTTGATGAATCTGCAACCAGCCAGCAATAAGAGAATAAATCAAGCCCAATATCACTAAGAACTCCTGCATTTCTTTGGATTTTTTCTGATTTTTCTTATTTATCATGGTCTGTAATGAATTTTCTGATGTGAGCTTTGGTTTTGAGGCTGGCATATTGAGTTCAGGGCACAAGAGGAAGGTTCTTTTTCAATCAGGGCACAGCTGTTGGCATGTTCCAATTCTGGCATCCTGACATTTTTTTGGGTGCCTCAGCTGATTTGTGATTTCTTGAGTGGCAATTTCCTAAATGTTTTCTGGGTCTGAGTTGGTTTTGCCTTCTTCCTTCCCAAATTTTGTATTCTGACACAATACAAACAAGAGTTTGGCCAGAGTAGCCATTATGAAATGAAAAACACTACACATAGGTGTTTGAAGCTTAGAAATCTACAGATAACACGACAAAGGTGAGTTTTTGTGTTATGGAAAATAAAATGGAACACTTTGGCTGAGGTGACAGATATTAATTGCCTCCAATCTGAGTTTCACTGCGATTTTCAGGTGAATTAGTCAGAATTCCACAGGTAGTCAGCTGGAGGGGTGGATGAATCCGGGAACAGCCCGTTTCCTTGCGCCTAAATCCAGCTCAATATCATTATGGATTCTTGCATTTCTTGGCTTTTTTCTCATTTTTCTTATGTATCGTGGTTTGTAATGAATTTCCTGATGTCAGCTTTGGTTTTGAGGCTGGAATATGGAGTTCAGGGTCCCGGAAGAATGGCCTTTTTCAATCAGGACTCAGCTGATTGCCTCCTCCAATTCTGGCTTGCTGTCATGGTTTTGGGTGCCTCAGCTGACTTTTGGTTTCTTGAGTGGCAATTTCCTAAATGTTTTCTGTGTCTGAGTTGGCTTTGCCTTCTACCTTCCCAAATTTTGTATGTGATGCAATACAAGGAAGATTTTGGACAGAGTAGCCATTATGAAATAAAAAACACAACAAATAGGCGTTTGAAGCTTGGAAATCTATAGGTAACATGACCAAAGTGAGTTTTTTTGTTTTGGAAAATAAAATGGAACACTTTGGCTGAGGTGACAGATATTAATTGTCTCCAAACCGAATTTCACTGCCATTTTGAGGTTAATTCAGTCAGAATCCCTATTCACTCAGCTGGGAGTTGTGGATGAATCTGGAAACAGCTGTTTACTTAGGAATAAATCAAGCCCAATATCACTAAGAAAACTTGCATTTCTTTGGCTTTTTTCTGATTTTTCCTATTTATCATGGTTTGAACAGAATTTTTTGATGTGAGCTTTGGTTTTGTGGCTGGCATATTGAGTTTAGGGCACAAGAGGAAGGTTCTTTTTCAATCAGGGCACAGCTGTTGGCTTTCTCCAATTCTGCTTGCTGTCATTGTTTTGGGTGCCTCAGCTGATTTGTGGATTCTTTTTCTGCAGTTTCCTAAATGTTTTCTGGTTCTGAGTCGGATTTGCCTTCTTATTCCCAAATTTTGTATTCTGACGCAATACAAGCAAGATTTTGGACAGAGTAGCGATTATGAAAGAAAAAAAAAACACAGTAAATTGCCCTTTCAGGATTAGAAATCTACAGGCAACACGACCAAGATGAGTTTCTGTGTTTTGGAAATTCACATGGAACACTTCTGCTGAGGGGACAGATACTAATTCCCTCCAAATTGAGTGTGAGTGCGATTTTGAGGTGAATTGAGTCAGAATTCCAAAGTCAGTCTGTGGAAGGGGGGGATGAATCCAGAAACAGCCTCTTTCCTTCTGTCTAAATCCAGCCAAATACCACAAAGGACTCTTGAATTACTTTGGCTTTCTCAGATTTCCCTTATTTATCATTTTTTGTAATGATTATTTTTTGTGAGCTTTGGTTTTGAGGCTGGAATATGGAGTTCAGGGCACTGGATTAATGGTTTTGTTCAATCAGGGCACAGCTGTTGGCTTGCTCCACTTCTGGCTTGCTGTCATTGTTTTGGGTGCCTCAGCCGATTTGTGGTTTCTTGAGCGGTAATTTGCTAAATATTTTCTGGGTCTGAGTCGGTTTTACCTTCTTCCTTCCCAAATTTTGTATTCTGATGCAATACAAGCAAGATTTTGACAGAGTAGCCATTATGAAAGAAAAAATAACACAGCAAATTGCCCTTTCAGGATTAGAAATCTACAGGCAACTCGACCAAGATGAGTTTCTGTGTTTTGGAAAATGACATGATACCCTTCTGCTGAGGGGACAGATCCTAATTCCCTCCAAATTGAGTGTGAGTGCGATTTTGAGGTGAATTCAATCAGAATTCCAAAGTCTGTCTGTGGAAGGGGGTATGAATCTGGGAACAGCCAGTTTCCTTGTGTCTGAATCCAACCAAATTTCACAAAGGACTCCTGCATTTCTTTGGCTTTTTCACATTTCCCTTATTTATCATGGTTTGTAATGAATTTTCTGCTGTGAGCTTTGGTTTTGAGGCTGGAATATGGAGTTCAGGGCACAGGAGGAATGGTCTTTTTCAAACAGGGCACAGTTGTCGCCTTGCTCCCATTTTGCCTTGCTGTCATTGTTTTGGGTGCCTCAGCTGACTTTTGGTTTCTTGAGCGGCAATTTCCTAAATGTTTTATGGGTCTGAGTTGGTTTTGGCTTCTTCCTTCCCAAATTTTGTATTCTGCCACAATACAAACAAGAGTTTGGGCACGGTAGCCATTATGAAATAAAAAACACAACAAATAGGTGTTTGAAGCTTAGAAATCTACAGGTAACACGACCAAGGTGAGTTTTTGTGTTTTGGAAAATAAAATGGAAACTTTGGCTGAGGTGACAGATATTAATTGCCTCCAAACTGAGTTTCACTGCAATTTTCAGGTGAATTCAGTCAGAATTCCACAGGCAGTCAGCTGGAGGGGTGGATGAATCCGGGAACAGCCGGTTTCCTTGCAACTAAATCAAGCCCAATATCATTATGGATTCTTGCATTTCTTTGGCTTTTTTCTCATTTTTCTTATTTATCATGGTCTGTAATGAATTTTCTGATGTGAGCTTTGGTTTTGAGGCTTGAATATGGAGTTCAGGCACTGGATTAATGGTCTTTTTCAATCAGGGCACAGCTGTTGGCTTGCTCAAGTTCTGGATTGCTGTCATTTTTTTGGTGCCTCAGCTGACTTTAGGTTTCTTGAGCGGCAATTTCCTAAATGTTTTCTGAGTCTCAGTTGGATTTGCCTTCTTCCTTCCCAAATTTTGTATTCTGACGCAATATAAACAAGAGTTTGGACAGAGTAGCCATTATGAAATAAACAACACAACAAATATGCATTTGAAGCTTAGAAATCTACAGGTAACACGACCAAGGTGAGTTTTTGTGTTTTGGAAAATCAAATGGAACACTTTGGCTGAGGTGACAGATAGTAATTGCCTCCAAACCGAGTTTCACTGCGATTTTCATGTTAATTCAGTCAGAAACCACAGACACTCAGCTGGGAGGTATGGATGAATCTGGAAACAGCCATTAAGAAGGGAATGATTCAAGCCCAATATCACTAAGAACTCCTGAATTTCTTTGGATTTTTTAGGATTTTTCTTATTTTTCATGGTTTGTAATAAATTTTCTGATGTGAGCTTTGGTTTTGAACCTGCAAGATGGAGTTCAGGGCACCGGAGGAATGGTCTTTTTCAATCAGGTAACAGCTGTTGGCTTACTCCAATTCTGTCTTCCTTTCAAGGTTTTGGGTGCCTCAGTGTCCTTCAGTTTCTTGAGCGGCAATTTCCTAAATGTTTTCTGAATCTCAGTTGGTTTTGCCTTCTTCCTTCCCAAATTTTGTATTCTGACGCAATACAAACAAGAATTTGGACAGAGTAGCCATTTTGAAATAAACAACACAGCAAATAGGCATTTGAAGCTTAGAAATCTACAGGTAACATGACCAAGGTGAGGTTTTGTGTTTTGGAAAATCAAATGAAACACTTTCGCTGAGGTGACAGATATTAATTGCCTCCAAACTGAGCTTCACTGCGATTTTCAGGTTAATTCAGTCAGAATTCCACAGGCTGTCAGCTGGAGTGGTGGATGAATCCGGGAACAGCCGGTTTCCTTGTGTCTAAATCCAGCCAAATATCACAAAGGACTCTTGCATTTCTTTGTTTTTTTCACATTTCCCTTATTTATCCTGGTTTGTAATGAATTTTCTGATGTGAGCTTTGCTTTTGAGGCGGCAATATGGAGTTCAGGGCACCGGAAGAATGGTCTTTTTCAAACAGGGCAGAGCTGTTGGCTTGCTCCACTTCTGGCTTGCTGTCATTGTTTTGGGTGTCTCAGCTGACTTTTGGTTTCTTGAACGGCATTTTCCTAAATGATTATTGGGTCTGAGTTGATTTTGCCTTCTTTCTTCCCAAATTTTGTATTCTGATGCAATACAAACAAGAGTTTGTTTACAGTAGCCATTATGAAATAAGCAACAAAACAAATAGGCGTTTGAAGCTTATACATCTACAGGTAACACGACCAAGGTGAGTTTTTGTGTTTTGGAAAATACAATGGAACACTTTGGCTGAGGTGACAGATATTAATTGCCTCCAAACTGAGTTTCACTGTGATTTTCAGGTTAATTCAGTCAGAAATCCACAGGCAGTCAGCTGGAGGGGTGGATGAATCCGGGAACAGCCGGTTTCCTTATGACTAAATCAAGCCCAATATCATTATGGACTCTTGCAATTCTTTGGCTTTTTTCTCATTTTTCTTATTTATCATGGTTTGTAATGAATTTTCTGATGTGATCTTTGGTTTTGAGACTGCAATATGGAGTTCAGGGCACTGGATTAATGGTCTTTTTCAATCAGGGCACAGCTGTTGGCTTGCTCAAGTTCTGGCTTGCTTTCATTGTTTTTGGTGCCTCAGCTGACTTTTGGTTTCTTGAGCGGAAATTCGGTAAATGTTTTCTGAGTCTCAGTTGGTTTTGCCTGCTTTCTTCCCAAATTTTGTATTCTGACACAATACAAACAAGAGTTTGGACAGAGTAGCCATTATGAAATAAACAACACAACAAATATGCATTTGAAGCTTAGAAATCTACAGGCAACATGACCAAGGTGAGATTTTGTGTTTTGGAAAATAAAATGGAACACTTTGGCTGTGGTGACAGATATTAACTGCCTCCATTCAGCTTAATTCAGTCAGAATTCCACAGTCAGTCAGCTGGATGGGTGGATGAATCCGGTAATAGCCGGTTTCCTTGTGACTAAATAAAGTCCAATATCATTATGGATTCTTGCATTTCTTTGGCTTTTTTCTCATTTTTCTTATTTATCATGGTTTGTAATGAATTTTCTGATGTGAGCTTTGGTTTTTAGGCTGGCATATTGAGTTGAGGTCACAAAAGGAAGGAACTTTTTCAATCAGGGCACAGCTGTTGGGTTGCTCCAATTCTGGCTTGCTGTCATTGGTTTGGGTGCCTCAGCCGAGTTGTGGTTTCTTGAGTGGCAATTTCCTAAATGTTTTCTGGGTCTCAGTTGGTTTTGCCTTCTTCCTTCCCAAATTTTCTATTCTGACGCAATACAAACAAGAGTTTGGACAGAGTAGCCATTATGAAATTAAAAACACAACAAATAGGCATTTGAAGCTACAGGTAACACGACCAAGGTGAGATTTTGTGTTTTGGAAAATCAAATGGAACACTTTGGCTGAGGTGACAGATAGTAATTGCCTCCAAACTGAGTTTCACTGCAATTTTCAGGTAAATTCAGTCGGAATTCCACAGGCAGTCAGCTGGAGGGGTGGATGCATCCGGGAACATCTGGTTTCCTTGTGACTAAATCAAGGCCAATATCATTATGGATTCTTGCATTGCTTTGGATTTTTCTCATTTTTCTTTTGTATCATGGTTTGTAATGAATTTTCTGATGTGAGCTTTGGTTTTGAGGCTGGCATATTGAGTTCAGGGCACAAGAGGATGGTTCTATTTCAAACAGGGCACAGCTGTTGGCTTGCTCCAATTCTAGCTTGCTGTCATTGTTTTGGGTGCCTCAGCTGATTTTGGTTTCTTGAGCGGCAATTTCCTAAATGTTTTCGGGGTCTGAGTTGGTTTTGCCTTCTTCCTTCCCAAATTTTGTATTCTGAGGCAATACAAACAAGAGTTTTGACAGAGTAGCCATTATGAAATAAAAAACACAACAAATAGGCGTTTGAAGCTTATACATCTACAGGTAACAAGACCAAGTGAGTTTTTGTGTTTTGGAAAATAAAGTGGAGCACTGTGGCTGAGGTGACAGATAGTAATTGCCTCCAAACTGATTGTCACTGCGATTTTCAGGTTAATTCAGTCAGAATTCCACAGGCAGTCAGCTGGAGGGGGGGATGAATCTTGGACGAGCCGATTTCCTTGCGACTAAATCAAGCCCAATATCATTATGGATTCTTGCATTTCTTTGGCTTTTTCTCATTTTTCTTATTTATCATGGTTTGTAATGAATTTTCTGATGTGAGCTTTGGTTTTAAGCTGGCATATTGAGTTCAGGGCACAAGAGGAGGGTTGTTTTTCAATCAGGGCACAGCTGTTGGGTTGCTCCAATTCTGGCTTGCTGTCATTGTTTTGGGTGCCTCAGCTGATTTGTGGATTCTTGAGTGGCAATTTCCTAAATGTTTTCTGGGTCTGAGTTACTTTTGCCTTCTTATTCCTAAATTTTGTATTCTGATGCAATACAAGCAAGATTTTGACAGAGTAGCCATTATGAAAGAAAAAAAAAACAAAGGAAATTGGCCTTTCAGGATTAGAACTGTACAGGCAACACAATCAAGATGAGTTTCTTTGTTTTGGATAGTGACATGGACCCCTTCTGCTGAGGGGAAAGATACTAATTTCCTCCAAATTGAGTGTGAGTGCAATTTTGAGGTGAATTCAATCAGAATTCCAAAGTCAGTCTCTTTAAGGGTGGGATGAATCCTGAAACAGCCAGTTTCCTTGTGTCTAAATCCAGCCAAATATCACAAAGGACTCTTGCATTTCTTTGGCTTTTTCACATTTCCCTTATTTATCATGGTTTGTTATGAATTTTCTGATGTGAGCTTTGGTTTTGAGGCTGCAAAATGGATTTCAGGGTACAAGAGAATGGTTCTTTTTCAATCAGGGCACAGCTGTTGGCTTGCTCCAATTCTGTCTTGCTGTCATTGTTCTGCATGCCTCAGCTTACTTTTGGTTCCTTGAGCAGTAATTTCCTAAATATTTTCTGGGTCTGAGTTGGTTTTGCCTTCTTCCTTCCCAAATTTTGTATTCTGATGCAATACAAACAAGAGTTTGGACAGAGTAGCTATTATGAAATAAAAAGTGCAACAAATAGGCGTTTGAAGCTCAGAAATCTACAGGTAACACGACCAAGGTGAGTTTTTGTGTTTTGGAAAAGAAAATGGAACACTTTGGCTGAGGTGACAGATATTAATTGCCTCCAAACTGAGTTTCCCTGCGATTTTCAGGTTAATTCCATCAGAATTCCACAGGCATTCAGCTGCAGGGGTGGATGAATCCAGGAACAGCCGGTTTCCTTGCGACTAAATCAAGCCCAATATCATTATGGATTCTTGCATTTCTTTGGCTTTTTCTCATTTCTCTTATGTATCATGGTTTGCAATAAATTTTCTGATGTGAGCTCTGGTTTTAAGGCTGGCATATTGGGTTCAGGGAACAAGAGGATGCTTCTTTTCAATCAGGGCACAGCTGTTGTCCTCCTCCAATTCTGGCTTGCTGTCAATGTTTTGAGTGCTTCAGCAAATTTGTGGATTCTAGTGTGTCAATTTACTAGATGTTTTTTGGGTCTGTGTTGGTTTTGCCTTCTTCCTTCCCAAATTTTGTATTCTGATGCAATACAAACAAGAGTTTGGACAGAGTAGGTATTATGAAATAAAAAACACAACAAATAGGCGTTTGAAGCTTAGAAATCTACAGGTAACACGACCAAGGTGAGTTTTTGTGTTTTGGAAAATCAAATGGAACACTTTGGCTGAGGTGACAGATATTAATTTCCTCCAAACTGAGTTTCACTGTGATTTTCAGGTTAATTCAGTCAGAATACCACAGGCAGTCAGCTGCAGGGGTGGATGAATCCTGGAACAGCCTGTTTCATTCGAGTGAATCAAGCCCAATATCATTATGGATTCTTGCATTTTTTGGCTTTTTTCTCCGTTTTCTTATTTATCATGGTTTGTAATGAATTTTCTGATGTGAGCTTTGGTTTTGAAGCTGCAATATGGAGTTCAGGATCCGGGGGAATGGTCTTTTTCCTTTTTTTTTTTTTTTCTTGACAGGCAGAGTGGACAGTGAGAGAGAGAGACAGGGAGAAATTTCTTCCTTTGCCGTTGGTTCACCCTCCAATGGCCGCCGCGGCCAGTGTGCTGCGGCGGGCGCACCGCGCTGATCCGATTGCAGGAACCAGGAGCCAGGTGCTTTTCCTGGTCTCCCATGGGGTGCAGTGCCCCAGCACTTGGGCCATCCTCCACTGCACTCCCTGGCCACAGCAGAGGGCTGGCCTGGAAGAGGGGCAACCGGGACAGAATCCGCACCCAGACCGGGACTAGAACCTGGTGTGCTGGGGCCGCTAGGTGGAGGATTAGCTTAATGAGCCGCGGAGCCGGCTGGGAATGCTCTTTTTCAAACAGGGCACAGCTCTTGGCCTGCTCCAATTCTGGCTTGCTGTCATTGTTTTGGGAGCCTCAGACGATTTGTGGTTTCTTGAGTGGCAATATCCTAAATGTTTTCTTGGTCGGAGTTGGTTTTGCCTTCTTCCTTCCCAAATTTTGTATTCTGCCACAATACAAACAAGAGTTTGGGCAGAGTAGCCATTTTGTAATGAAAAACACAGCAAATAGGCGTTTGAAGCTTAGAAATCTACAGGTAACACGACCAAGGTGAGTTTTTGTGTTTTGGAAAATCAAATGGAACACTTTGCATGAGGAGACAGATATTAATTGCCTCCAAACTGAGTTTCACTGCGATTTTCAGGTGAATTCAGTCAGAATTCCACAGGCAATCAGCAGGAGCGGTGGATGAATCCGGGAATAGCCGGTTTCCTGGCGACTAAATCCAGCCCAATATCATTATGGATTCTTGCATTTCTTTCGCTTTTTTCTCATTTTTCTTATTTATCATGGTTTGTAATGAATTTTTTCATGTGAGCTTTGGTTTTGAGGCTGGCATATTGAGTTCAGGTCACCAGAGGAAGGTTCTTTTTCAATCAGGGCACAGCTGTTGGCATGCTCCAATTCTGGCTTGCTGTCATTGTTTTGGGTGCCTCAGCTCTCTTTTCGTTTCTTGAGTGGCAATTTACTAAATGTTTTCTGGATCTTAGTTGGTTTTGCCTTCTTCCTTCCCAAATATTGTATTCTGACACGATACAACCAATAGTTTGGACAGAGTTGCCATTATGAATTAAAAAACATTACAAATAGGCCTTTGAAGCTTAGAAATCTACAGGTAACATAACCAAGGTGAGTTTTTATGTTTTGGAAAATCAAATGGAATACTTTGGCTGAGGTCACAGATATATATTGCCTCCAAAGTGAGTTTCACTGTGATTTTCTGGTTAATTCAGTCAGAATTCCACAGGCAGTCAGCAGGAGTGGTGGATGAATCTGGGAACAGCCGGTTTCCTTGCGACTCAATCAAGCCCAATATCATTATGGATTCTTGCATTTCTTTGGCTTTTTTCTCATTTTACTTATTTATCATGGTTTGTAATGAATTTTCTGATGTGAGCTTTGGTTTTGAGGCTGGCATATGGAGTTCAGGGTACCGGAGGAATACTCTTTTTCAAACAGGGCATAGCTGTTGGCCTGCTCCAAATCTGGCTTGCTGTCATTACTTTGGGTGCCTCAGCTGAATTTTGGTTTCTTGAGCGGCAATTTCCTAAATGTTTGCTGGGTCTGAGTTGGTTTTGCCTTCTTCCTTCCCAAATTTTCTTTTCTGATGGCATGCAAACAAGAGTTTCGGCAGAGTAGCCATTATGAAATAAAAAACACTACAAATATGCGTTTAAAGCTTAGAAATCTACAGGTAACACGACCAAGGTGAGTTTTTGTGTTTTAGAAAATCAAATGGAACACTTTGGCTGAGGTTACAGATAGTAATTGCCTCCAAACTGAGTTTCACTGCGATTTTCAGGTGAATTCCGTCAGAATTCCACAGGCAGTCCGCTGGAGGGGTGGATGAATCCGGGAACAGCCGGTTTCCTTGTGACGAAATCAAGCTGAATATCATTATGGATTCTTGCATTTCTTTGGCTTTTTTCTCCTTTTTCTTATTTATCATGGTTTGTGATGAATTTTCTGATGTGAGCTTTGGTTTTGAGGCTGGCATATGGAGTTCAGGGCACAAGAGGAATGGTCTTTTTCAAACAGGGCACAGCTGTTGGCCTGCTCCAATTCTTGCTTCCCGTCATTGTTTTGGGTGCCGCGGCTGACTTCAGGTGAATTCAGTCACAATTCCACAGGCAGTCAGCTGTAGGGGTGGATGAATCTGGGCACAGCCGGTATCCTTGCGAATAAATCCAGCCCAATATCATTATGGGTTTTCTGGGTCTGAGTTGGTTTTGCTGTCTGCCTTCCCAAATTATCTTTTCTGATGCCATACAAACAAGAGTTTGGGCAGAGTAGCCATTATGAAATAAAAACCACAAGAAATAGGATTTTGAAGCTTAGAAATCTACAGGTAGCACGACCATGATGAGTTTTTGTGTTTTGGAACATAAAATGGAACGCTTTGGCTGAGGTGACAGATATTAATTGCTACCAAACTGAGTTTCACTGCGATTTTCAGGTTAATTCAGTCAGAATTCCACAGGCAGTCAGCTGGAGGGGTGGATGAATCTGGGAACAGCCGGTTTCCATGCGAATAAAACAAGCCTAATATCATTATGGATTCTTGCATTTCTTTGGCTTTTTTCTCATTTTTTATTTATCAAGGTTGGTAATGAATTTTCTGATGTGAGATTTGGTTTTGAGGCTGCAATATGCAGTTCAGGGCACCGGAGGAACGGCCTTTTTCAAACAGGGCACAGCTGTTGGCCTGCTCGAATTCTGGCTTGCTGTCATTGTTTTAAGTGCCTCAGCTGACTTTTGGTTTCTTGAGCAGCAATTTCCTGCATGTTTTCAGGGTCTGAGTTGGTTTTGCCTTCTTCCTTCCCAAATTTTGTATTCTGACGCCATACAAACAAGAGTTTGGGCAGAGCAGCCATTTTGTAATGAAAAACACAGCAAATAGGCATTTGAAGCTTAGAAATCTACAGGTAACATGACCAAGGTGAGGTTTTGTGTTTTGGAAAATCAAATGAAACACTTTGGCTGAGGTGACAGATATAAATTGCCTCCAAACTGAGTTTCACTGCGATTTTCAGGTGAATTCAGTCACAATTCCACAGGCAGTCAGCTGGAGGGGTGGATGAACTGGGAACAGCCGGTATCCTTGCGAATAAATCCAGCCCAATATCATTATGGATTCTTGCATTTCTTTGTCTTTTTTCTCATTTGTCTTATTTATCATGGTTTGTAATGAATTTTCTGATGTCAGCTTTGGTTTTGAAGCTGCAATATGGAGTTCAGGGCACCGGAGGAATGGCCTTTTTCCATCAGGGCACAGCTGTTGGCTTGCTCCAATTCTGGCTTGCTGTCATTATTTTGGGAGCCTCAGCTGACTTTTGGTTTCTTGAGTGGAAATTTCCTAAATGTTTTCTGGGTCTGAGTTGGTTTTGCCTTCTTCCTTCCCAAATGTTGTATTCTGACGCCATACAAACAAGAGTTTGGACAGAGTAGCCATTATGGAATGAAAAACACAACCAATAGGCGTTTGAAGCTTAGAAATCTACAGGTAACACGACCAAGGTGAGTTTTTGTGTTTTGGAAAGTCAAATGGAACACTTTGGCTAGGTGACAGATATTAATTGCCTCCAAACTGAGTTTCACTGCGATATTCAGGTTAATTCAGTCAGAATTCCACAGGGAGTCACCTGGAGGGGTAGATGAATCCGGGAACAGCCGGTTTCCTTGCGACTAAATCAAGCCCAATATCATTATGGATTCTTGCATTTCTTTGGCTCTTATTTTTCTTATTTATCATGGTTTGTAATGAATTTTCTGATGTGCGCTTTGGTTTTTAGGCTGGCATATGGAGTTCAGGGCACAAGAGGAATGGCATTTTCAATCAGGGCATAAGTGTTGGCTTGCTCCAATTCTGGCTTGCTGTCATTGTTTTGGGTGCCTCAGCCGATTTGTGGTTTCTTGAGCGGCATTTTCCTAAATGTTTTCTGGGTCTGAGTTGGTTTTTCCTTCTTGCTTCCCAAATGTTGTATTCTGATGCAATATAAACAAGAGTTTGGTCAAAGTAGCCATTATGAAATAAAAAACACAACAAACAAGCATTTCAAGGTTATACATGTACAGAAAACACGACCAAGGTGAGTTTTTGTGTTTTGGAAAATCAAATGGAACACTTTGACTGAGGTGACAGATATTAATTGCCTCCAAACTGAGTTTCACTGCGATGTTCAGGTTAATTCAGTCGAATTCCACAGGTAGCCAGATGGAGGGGTGGATGAATCTGGGAACAGCCGGTTTCCTTGCGACTGAATCAAGCCCAATATCATTATGGATTCTTGCTTTTCTTTGGCTTTTTTCTCATTTTTCTTATTTATCATGGTTTGTAATGAATTTTCTGATGTGAGCTTTGGTTTTGAGTCTGCAAGATGGAGTTCAGGGCACCGGAGGAATGGCCATATTCAATCAGGGCACAGACCTTTGCTTGCTCCAATTCTGGCTTACTGTCATTGGTTTGGGTGCCTCAGCTGAGTTTGCTTTCTTGAGCGGCAAGTTCCTAAATGTTTTCTGGGTCTGAGTTGGTTTTGCCTTCTTCCTTCAAATGTTGCTTCTGACGCAATACAAACAAGAATTTAGACAGAGTAGCCATTATGAAATAAAAAACACAACAAATAGTCATTTGAAGCTTAGACATCTACTGGTAACATGACCAAGGTGAGTTTTTGTGTTTTGGAATATAAAATGGAACACTTTGGCTGCGGTGACAGATATTAATTGCCTCCAAACTGAGTTTCACTGTGATTTTCAGGTTAATTCAGTCAGAATTCCACAGGCAGTCAGCTGGAGGGGTGGATGAATCTGGGAACAACCGGTTTCCTTGCGCCTAATCAAACCTAATATCATTATGGAATCTTGCATTTCTTTGGATTTATTCTCATTTTTCTTATTTATCATGGTGTGTAATGAATTTTCTGATGTGAGCTTTGGTTTTGAGTCTGGAAGATGGAGTTCAGGGCAGAAGAGGATGGTTCTTTTTCAATCAGGGCACAGCTCTTTGCTTGCTCCAGTTCTGGTTTAATGTAATTGGTTTGGGTACCTCAGCTGACTTTGGTTTCTTGAGCGGCAATTTCCTAAATGTTTTCTGGGTCTGAGTTGGTTTTGCCTTCTTCCTTCCCAAATTTTGTATTCTGACGGCATACAAACAAGAGTTTGGACAGAGTAGCCATTATGAAATAAAAACCACAACAAATAGGCTTTTGAAGCTTAGAAATCGACAGGTAACACGACCATGGTGAGTTTTTGTGTTTTGGAAAATCAAATGGAACACTTTGGCTGAGGTGACAGATATTAATTGCTTCAAAACTGAGTTTCACTGTGATTTTCAGGTTAATTCAGTCAGAATTCCACAGGTAGTCAGCTGGAGGGGGGGATGAATCTGGGAAGAGCTGATTTCCTTGCGACTAAATCAAGCCCAATATCATTATGGATTCTTGCATATCTTTGGCTTTTTCTCATTTCTCTTATGTATCATGGTTTTTAATAAATTTTCTGATGTGAGCTTTGGTTTTGAGTCTGCAATATGGAGTTCAGGGCACAAGAGGAAGGTTCTTTTTCAAACAGGGCACAGCCATTTGCTTGCTCCAGTTCTGGCTTGCTGTCATTGTTTTGGGTGCCTCAGCTGATTTTTGGTGTGTTGAGTGGCAATTTCCTAAATGTTTTCTGGGTCAGAGTTGGTTTTGCCTTCTTCCTTCCCAAATTTTGTATTCTGACGCCATACAAACAAGAGGTTGGACAGAGTAGCCATTATGAAATAAAAAAAAAAAACACAAGAAATAGGAGTTTGAAGCTTAGAAATCTACAGGTAACACGACCAAGGTGAGATTTTGTGTTTTGGAAAATCAAATGGAACACTTTGGCTGAGGTGACACATACTAATTGCCTCCAAACTGAGTTTCACTGCGATTTTCAGGTTAATTCTGTCAGAATTCCACAGGCAGTCAGCTGGAGGGGTGGATGAATACGGGAAAGATGGTTTCCTTGCGACTAAATCAAGCCCAATATCATTGTGGATTCTTGCATTTCTTTGGCTTTTTTCTCATCTTTCTTATTTATCATGGTTTGTAATAAATTTTCGGATGTGAGCTTTGGTTTTGAGGCTGGCATTTTGAGTTCAGGGTAACAGAGGAATGGTCTTTTTCAAACAGGGCACAGCTGCTGGCCTGCTCCAATTCTGGCTTGCTGTCATTTTTTTGGGTGCCTCAGCCGATTATTGGTCTTTTGAGCGACAATTTACTACATGTTTTCTGGGCCTGAATTGGTTTTACCTTCTTCCTTCCCAAATTTTGTATTCTGACCCAATACAAAAAAGAGTTTCGGCAGAGTAGCCATTATGAAATAAAAAACACAACAAATAGTCATTTGAAGCTTAGAAATCGACAGGTAACACGAGCAAGGTGAGTTTTTGTGTTTTCGAAAATAAAATGGAACACTTTGGCTGAGGTGACAGATATTAATTGCCTCCAAATTGAGTTTCACTGCAATTTTCAGGTGAATTCAGTCAGAATTCCACAGGCAGTCAGCTGGAGGGGTGGATGAATCTGGGAATAGCTGGTTTCCTTGCGATTGAATCAAGCCCAATATCATTATAGATTCTTGCATTTCTTTGGCTTTTTTCTCATTTTTCTTATTTATCATGGTTTGTAATGAATTTTCTGATGTGAGCTTTATTTTGAGGCTGCAATATAGACTTCAGTGCAGAAGAGAATGGTTCTTTTTCAATCAGGGCACACCTCTTTGCTTGCTCCAATCTGATTTAATGTCATTGCTTTGGGTACCTCTGCTGACTTTTGGTTTCTTGAGCGGCAATTTCCTAAATGATTTCTGGGTGTGAGTTGGTTTTGCCTTCTTCCTTCCCAAATGTTGTATTCTGATGCAATACAAACAAGAGTTTGGTTAAAGTAGCCATTATGAAATAAAAAACACAACAAATAGTCGTTTGAAGCTTAGAACTCTACAGGTAACACGACCAAGGTGAGTTTTTGTGTTTTGGAAAAGAAAATGGAACACTTTGGCTGAGGTGACAGATATTAATTGCCTCCAATCTGAGTTTCACTGTGATTTTCAGGTTAATTCAGTCGGAATACCACAGGCAGTCAGCTGCAGGGGTGGATGAATCCTGGAACAGCCTGTTTCCTTCGAGTGAATCAAGCCCAATATCATTATGGATTCTTGCATTTTTTGGCTTTTTTCTCCGTTTTCTTATTTATCATGGTTTGTAATGAATTTTCTGATGTGAGCTTTGGTTTTGAGGCTGGCATATTGAGTTCAGGGCACCGGAGGAATGGTCTTTTTCAAACAGGGCACAGCTGTTGGCCTGCTCCAATTCTGTCTTGCTGTCATTGTTTTAAGTACCTCAGCCGATTTGTGGTTTCTTGAGCGGAAATTTTAAATGTTTTCTGGACAGAGTAGCCATTATGAAATAAAAAATACAACAAATAGGCGTTTGAAGCTTAGAAATCTACAGGTAACATGAGCAAGGTGAGTGTTTGTGTTTTAGATTATAAAATGGTCTGAGGTGACAGATATTAATTGCCTCCAAACTGAGTTTCACTGCGATTTTCAGGTTAATTCTGTCAGAATTCCACAGGCAGTCCGCTGGAGGGGTGGATGAATCCAGGAACAGCCGGTTTCCTTGCGACTAACTCAAAGACAATATCATTATGGATTCTTGCATTTCTTTGGCTTTTTTCTCATTTTTCTTATTTATCATGGTTTGTAATGCATTTTCTGATGTCAGCTTTGGTTTTGAGGCTGCAATATAGAGTTCAGGGCACCGGGGCAATGGTCTTTTTCAAACACGGCACAGCTATTGGCCTGCTCCAATTCTGGCTTGCTGTCATTGTTTTGAGTGCCTCAGCCGATTAGTGGTTCTTGAGCGGCCATTTCCAAAATGTTTTCTGGGTCTGAGTTGGTTTTGCCTTCTTCCTTCCCAAATGTTGTATTCTGACACAATACAAACAAGAGTTTGGGCAGAGTAGCTATTATGAAATAAAAAACACAACAAATAGGCGTTTGAAGCTCAGAAATCTACAGGTAACAGGACAAGATGAGGTTTTGTGTTTTGGCAAATAAAATGGAACACTTTGGCTGAGGTGACAGATATTAATGGCCTCCAAACTGAGTTTCACTGCGATATTCAGGTTAATTCAGTCAGAATTCCACAGGCAGTCAGCTCGAGGGGTGGATGAATCTGGGAACAGCCGGTTTCCTTGCGACTAAATCAAGCCCAATATCATTATGGATTCTAGCATTTCTTTGGCTTTTTTCTCATTTTTCTTATTTATCATGGTTTGTAATGAATTTTCTGATGTGAGCTTTGGTTTTGAGGCTGCAATATGGAGTTCAGGGCACAAGAGGAAGGTTATTTTTCAAAAAGGGCACAGCTGTTGACTTGCTCCAATTCTGCCTTGCTGTCATTGTTTTGGGTGCCTTAGCTGACTTTTGGTTTCTTGAGCGGCAATTTCCTAAATGTTTTCTGTGTCTGAGAGGTTTTTGCCTTCTTCCTTCCCAAATTTTGTATTGTGACGCAATACAAACATGTGTTCAGACAGAGTACCGATTATGAAATAAAAAACACAACAAATAGGCGTTTGAAGGTTATGATTCTACAGGTATCATGACCAAGGTGAGTTTTTGAGTTTTGAAAAATCAAATGGAACACTTTGGCTGAGGTGACAGATATTAATTGCCTTCAAACTGAGTTTCACTGCATTTTTCAGGTTAATTCAGTCAGAATTCCACAGGCAGTCAGCTGTAGGGGTGGATGAATGCAGGAACATCCGGTTTCCTTGCGACTAAATCAAGTCCAATATCATTATGGATTCTTGCATTTCTTTGGCTTTTTTCTCATTTTTCTTATTTGTAATGGTTTGTAATGCATTTTCTGATGTGAGCTTTGGTTTTGAGGCTGGCATATTGAGTTCAGGGCACAAGAGGATGGTTCTGTTTCAATCAGGGCACAGTTGTTGATTTGCTCCAATTCCGGCTTGCTGTCATTGTTTTGGATGCCTCAGAAGATTCGTGGTTTCTTGAGTGGCAATTTCATAAATGTTTTCTGTGTCTGAGTTGGATTTGCCTTCTTGTTCCCAAATTTTGTATTCTGATGCAATGCAAAGAAGAGTTTGGACAGAGTAGCCATTATGAAATAAACAACACAACAAATAGGCATTTGAAGCTTGGAAATCTACAGGTAACAAGACCAAGGTGAGTTTTTGTGTTTTGGAAAATAAAATGGAACACTTTGGCTGAGGTGACAGATATTAATTGCCTCCAAACTGAGTTTCACTGCAATTTTCAGGTTAATTCAGTCAGAATTCCACACGCAGTCAGCTGGAGTGTTGGATGAATCCGGGAACAGCCGGTTTCCTTGCAACTAAATCCAGTTCAATATCATTATGGTTTCTTGCATTTCTTGGCTTTTTTCTCATTTTTCTTATGTATCGTGGTTTGTAATGAATTTCCTGATGTGAGCTTTGGTTTTGAGGCTGGAATATGGAGTTCAGGGTACCGGAAGAATGGCCTTTTTCAATCAGGACTCAGCTGATTGCCTGCTCCAATTCTGGCTTGCTGTCATGGTTTTGGGAGCCTCAGTTGACTTTTGGTTTCTTGAGTGGCAATTTCCTAAATGTTTTCTGGGTCCGAGTTGGCTTTGCCTTCTACCTTCCCAAATTTTGTATATTGATGCAATACAAGCAAGATTTTGGACAGAGTAGCCATTATGAAATAAAAAACACAACAAATAGGCGTTTGACGCTTTGAAATCTATAGGAAACATGACTAAAGTGAGTTTTTTTGTTTTGGAAAATAAAATGGAACACTTTGGCTGAGGTGACAGATATTAATTGTCTCCAAACCGAATTTCACTGCCATTTTGAGGTTAATTCAGTCAGAATCCCTATTCACTCAGCTGGGAGTTGTGGATGAATCTGGAAACAGCTGTTTACTTAGGAATAAATCAAGCCCAATATCACTAAGAAAACTTGCATTTCTTTGGCTTTTTTCTGATTTTTCCTATTTATCATGGTTTGAAATGAATTTTTTGATGTGAGCTTTGGTTTTGAGGCTGGCATATTGAGTTTAGGGCACAAGAGGAAGGTTCTTTTTCAATCAGGGCACAGCTGTTGGCGTGCTCCAGTTCTGCTTGCTGTCATTGTTTTGGATTCCTTAGCTGATTTGTGGATTCTTTTTCTGCAGTTTCCTAAATGTTTTCTGGGTCTGAGTCGGATTTGCCTTCTTATTCCCAAATTTTGTATTCTGACGCAATACAAGCAAGATTTTGGACAGAGTAGCCATTATGAAAGAAAAAAAAAAAAACACAGTAAATTGCCCTTTCAGGATTAGAAGTCTACAGGCAACATGACAAAGATGTGTTTTTGTGTTTTGGAAAATGACATGGAACACTTCTGCTGAGGGGACAGATACTAATTCCCTCCAAATTGAGTGTGAGTGCGATTTTGAGGTGAATTGAGTCAGAATTCCAAAGTCAGTCTGTGGAAGGGGGGGATGAATCCGGAAACAGCCTGTTTCCTTCTGTCTAAATCCAGCCAAATACCACAAAGGACTCTTGAATTACTTTGGCTTTCTCAGATTTCCCTTATTTATCATTGTTTGTAATGATTTTTTTTTGTGAGCTTTGGTTTTGAGGCTGCAATATGGAGTTCAGGGCACTGGATTAATGGTCTAGTTCAATCAGGGCACAGCTGTTGGCTTGCTCCAATTCTGGATTGCTTTCAAGGTTTTGGGTGCCTCAGTCCATTTGTGGTTTCTTGAGCGGCAATTTCCTACATGTTTTCTGGCTCTGAGTAGGTTTTGCCTTCTTCCTTCCCAAATTTTGTATTCTGGCGTAATACAAACAAGAGTTTGGACAGAGTAGCCATTATGAAATAAAAAACACAACAAATATGCGTTTGAAGCTTATATATGTACTGGTCACAAGACCAAGGTATGATTTTTTGTTTTCGAAATTAAAATTGAACACTCTGGCTGAGGTGACAGATATTAATTGCCTCCAAAACCGAGTTTCACTGCGATTTTCAGATTAATTCAGTTAATTCAGTTTGGATTCCACAGGCTTGCATTTCTTTGGTTTTTTCTCATTTCCCTTATTTATCATGGTTTGTAATGAATTTTCTGATGTGAGCTTTGGTTTTGAGGCTGGAATATGGAGTTCAGGGTACTGGAGGAATGGTCTTTTTCAAACAGGGCACAGCTGTTGGCTTGCTCCAATTCTGGCTTGCTGTCATTGTTTTGGGTGCCTCAGCTCAATTTTGGTTTGTTGAGCGGCAATTTCATAAATGTTTTCTTGGTCTGATTTGGTTTTGCCTTCCTCCTTCCCAAATTTTGTATTCTGACGCCATGCAAACATGAGTTTGGGCAGAGTACCGATTATGAAATACAAAACACAACAAATGGGCATTTGAAGCTTAAAAATCTACAGGATACATGACCAAGGTGAGTTTTTGTGTTTTGGAAAAAAAAATGTTACACTTTGGCTGAGGTCACAGATATTAATTGACTCCAAACTGAGTTTCACTGCGATTTTCAGGGTAATTCAGTCAGAATTCCACAGGCAGACAGCTGGAGGTATGGATGAATCTGGGGACAGCCGGTTTCCTTGCGACTAAATCAAGCCCAATATCATTAAGGATTCTTGCATTTCTTTGGCTTTTTTCTCTTTTTTCTTATTTATCATGGTTTGTAATGAATTTTCTGATGTGAGCTTTGGTTTGGAGGCTGGCATATTGAATTCAGGGCACAAGAGGAAGGTTCTTTTTCAATCAGGGCACAGCTGTTGGCTTGCTCCAATTCTGGCTTGCTGTCATTGTTTTGGGTGCCTCAGCTGATTTGTGGATTCTTGAGCGGCAATTTCCTTAATGTTTTCTGGGTCTGAGTCGGTTTTGCCTTCTTATTCCCATATTTTGTATTCTGATGCAACATAAGCAAGATTTGGACAGAGTAGCCATTATGGAAGAAAAAAACACAGTAAATTGCCCTTTCAGGATTAGAAGTCTACAGGCAACTCGACCAAGGTGAGTTTCTGTGTTTTGGAAAATGACATGGAACCCTTCTGCTGAGGGGACAGATTCTAATTCCCTCCAAATTGAGTGTGAGTGCGATTTTGAGGTGAAATCAATCAGAATTCCAAAGTCAGTTAGTGGAAGGGGGGGATGAATCTTTAAACAGCCAGTTTCCTTGTGTCTAAATCCAGCCAAATATCACTAAGAACTCGTGCATTTCTTTGGCTTTTGTCTCATTTTTCTGATTTATCATGGTTTGTAATGAATTTTCTGATGTGAGCTTTGGTTTTGAGGCTGGCATATTGAGTTCAGGGCACCGGATCAATGGTCTTTTTCAAACAGGACACAGCTGTTGGCTTGTTGCTATTCTGGCTTGCTGTCATTGTTTTGCGTGCCTCAGCTGTTTTTGGTTTCTTTAGCGGCAATTTCCTACATGTTTTCTGGGTCTGAGTTGGTTTTGCCTTCTTCCTTTCCAAATTTTCTATTCTGACGTAATACAAACAAGAGTTTGGACAGAGTAGCCATTATGAAATAAAAAACACAACAAATATGCGTTTGAAGCTTATATATGTACAGGTAACACGAGCAAGGTAAGTTTTTGTGTTTTCGAAAGTAAAATTGAACACTCTGGCTGAGGTGACAGATATTAATTGCCTCCAAAACCGAGTTTCACTGCGATTTTTTTGTTAATTCATTCAGAAACCAAAGACACTCAGTTGGGAGGTGTGGATGAATCTGGAAACAGCCGTTTACATGGCCATAATTCAAGCCCAATATTACTAAGAACTCCTGCATTTCTTTGGCTTTTTTCTCATTTTTCTTATTTATCATGGTTTGTAATGAATTTTCTGATGTGAGCTTTGCTTTTGAGGCTGGCATATTGAGTTTAGGGCACAAGAGGAAGGTTCTCTTTCAATCAGGGCACAGCTGTTGGCTTTCTCCAATTCTGGCTTGCTGTAATTGTTGTGGGTTCCTCAGCTGACTTTTGGTTTCTTGAGTGGCAATTTCCTAAATGTTTTCTGGGTCTGACACGGTTTTTCCTTCTTAATCCCAAATTTTGTATTCTGACGCAATACAAACAAGAGTTTGGACAGAGTAGCAATGATGAAATAAAAAACACAACAAATAGGCATTTGAAGCTTAGAAATCTACAGGTAAGAATACTAAGGTGAGTTTTTGAGTTTTGGAAAATAAAATGGAACACTTTGGCTGAGGTGACAGATATTAATTGCCTCCAAACCGAGTTTCACTGCGATTTTCAGGTTAATTCATTCAGAAACCACAGACACTCAGCTGGGAGGTGTGGATGAATCTGGAAACAGCCGTTTACATGGCTATAAATCAAGCCCAATATTACTAAGAACTCCTGCATTTCTTTGGCTTTTTTCTCATTTTTCTGATTTATAATGGTTTGTAATGAATTTTCTGATGTGAGCTTTGGTTTTGAATCTGCTATATTGAGCTCAGGGCACAAGAGGAAGGTTCTTTTTCAATCAGGGCACAGCTGTTGGCTTGCTCCAATTCTGGCTTGCTGTCATTGTTGTAGGTTCCTCCGCTGACTTTTGGATTCTTGAGTGGCAATTTCCTAAATGTTTTCTGGGTCTGAGTCGGTTTTGCCTACTTCCTTGCCAAATTTTGTATTCTGACGCAATACAAACAAGAGCTTGGGCAGAGTAGCCATTATGAAATAAAAAACAAAACAAATAGGCATTTGAAGTTTTGAAATCTACAGGTAAGAAGACTAAGGTGAGTTTTTGAGTTTTGGAAGATAAAATGGAACACTTTGGCTGAGGTGACAGATATTAATTGCCTCCAAACCGAGTTACACTGCGATTTTCAGGTGAATTCAGTCAGAAACCACAGACATTCAGCTGGGAGGTGTGGATGAATCTGGAAACAGCCGTTTACATGGCAATAAATCAAGCCCAATATTACTAAGAACTCCTGCATTTCTTTGCCTTTTTTCTCTTTTTTCTTATTTATCATGCTTTGTAATGAATTTTCTGATGTGAGCTTTGGTTTTGAGTCTGGCATATTGAGTTCAGGGCACAAGAGGAAGGTTCTTTTTCAATCAGGGCACAGCTGTTGGCTTGTTCCAATTCTGTCTTGTTTTAAGTTTTTGGGTGCCTCAGCGGTGTTTGGTTTCTTGAGAGGCAATTTTCGAAATGTTTTCTGGGTCTGAGTTGGTTTTGCCTTCTTCCTTCCCAAATTTTGTATTCTGACTCAATACAAACAAGAGTTTGGACAGAATAATGAATTTTCTGATGTGAGCTTTGGTTTTGAGGCTGCAATATGGAGTTCAGTGCACAAGAGAATGGTTCTTTTTCAATCAGGGCACAGCTGTTGGCTTGCTCCAATTCTGGCTTGCTGTCATTGGTTTAGGTGCCCCAGCCGATTTGAGGTTTCTTGAGCAGCAATTTCCTAAATGTTTTCTGGGTCTGAGTTGGTTTTGCCTTCTTCCTCCCCAAATTTTGTATTCTGACGCAATACAAACAAGAGTTTGGACAGAGTAGCCATTATGAAATAAGAAACACAACACATAGGCATTTGAAGCTTATAAATCTACAGGTAACACGAACAAGGTGAGTTTTTGTGTTTTGGAAAATAAAATGGAACACTTTGGCTGAGGTGACAGTTATATATTGCCTCCAAACTGAGTTTCACTGCGAATTTCAGGTTAATTTAGTCAGAAGTCTACAGGCAGTCAGCTTTAGGGTTGGATGAATCCGGGAATAACCGGTTTCCTTGAGACTAAATCAAGCCCAATATCATTATGGATTCTTGCATTTCTTCGGCTTTTTTCTCATTTTTCTTATTCATCATGGTTTGTAATGAATTTTCTTGTGTGATCTTTGGTTTTGAGGCTGGCATATTGAGTTCAGGGCACCAGAGGAATGGTCTTTTTCAAACAGGGCTCAGCTGTTGGCTTGCTCCAATTCTGGCTTGCTGTCGTTTTTTTGTGTCCCTCAGCCAATTTGTGGATTCTTGAGTGGTAATTTCCTAAATGTTTTCTGGGTCTGAGTTGGTTTTGCCTTCTTATTCCCTAATTTTGTATTCTGATGCAATACAAGCAAGATTTTGGACAGAGTAGCCATTATGAAAGAAAAAAAAAAAAAACACCAAATTACCCTTTCAGGATTAGAAATCTACAGGCAACATGAGCAAGATGAGTTTCTGTGTTTTGGAAAATAACATGGAACACTTCTGCTGAGGGGACAGATAGTAATTCCCTCCAAATTGAGTGTGAGTGCGATTTTGAGGTGAATTGAGTCAGAATTCCAAACTCAGTCTGTGGAAGGGGGGGATGAATCTTTAAACAGCCAGTTTCCTTCTGTCTAAATCCACCCAAATATCACAAAGGACTCTTGCATTTCTTTGGCTTTTTCACATTTCCCTTATTTATCATGGTTTGTAATGAAATTTCTGATGTGAGCTTTAGTTTTGAGGCTGGCATATTGAGTTCAGGGCACAAGAGGAAGGTTCTTTTTCAATCAGGGCACAGCTGTTGGCTTGCTCCAATTCTGGCTATTGTCTTTGTTTTGGGTGCCTCAGCCAATTTGTCGTTTCCTCAGTGGCAATTTCCTAAATGTTTACTGGTTCTGAGTTGGTTTTGCCTTCTTCCTTCCCAAATTTTGTATTCTGAAGAAATATAAACAAGAGTTTAGACAGAGTAGCCATTATGAAATTAAAAGCACAACAAATAGGCGTTTGAAGCTTAGAAATCTACAGGTAACACGACTAAGGTGAGTTTTTGTGTTTTGGAAAATAAAATGGAACACTTTGGCTGAGGTGACAGATATTAATAGTCTCCAAACTGAGTTTCACTGCAATTTTCAGGTTAATTCATTCAGAAGTCCACAGGCCGTCATCTGGAAGGGTGGATGAATCTGGGAATAGCCGGTTTCGTTGTGACTGAATCAAGCCCAATATCATTATGGATTCTTGCATTTCCTTGGCTATTTTCTCATTTTTCTTTTTATCATGGTATGTAATGAATTTTCTGATGTGAGCTTTGGTTTTGATGCTGGCATATTGGGTTCAGGGCACAAGAGGAAGGTTCTTTTTCAATCAGGGCACAGCTATTGGTTTGCTACAATTCTGTCTTGCTTTAAAGGTTTTGGGTGCCTCAGCGTTGTTGTTTTTTGATCCACATTTTCTGAATGTTTTCTGGGTCTGAGTTGGTTTTGCCTTCTTCCTTCCCAAATTTTCTATTCTGACGCAATACAAACAAGAGTTTGGACAGAGTAGCCATTATGAAATTAAAAACACAACATTACGCGTTTGAAGCTTAGAAATCGATAGGTAACACGACCAAGGTGAGTTTTTGTGTTTTAGAAAGTGTCATGGAACACTTCTGCTGAGGGGACAATTTCTAATTCCCTCCAAAGTGAGTTTCACTGCGATTTCCAGGTTAATTCAGTCAGAATACACATTCACTCAGCTGGGAGGTGTGGAAGAATCTGGAAACAGCAGTTTACATGGGAATACATGAAGCCCAATATCACTAAGAACTCCTGCATTTCTTTGGCTTTTTTCTCATTTTTCTTATTTATCATGGTTTGTAATGAATTTTCTGATGTGAGCTTTGGTTTTGAGGCTGCAATATGGAGTTCAGGGCACAAGAGGAAGGTTCTTTTTCAATCAGGGCACAGCTGTTGGCTTGCTCCAATTCTGGCTTGCTGTCCTTGTTTTGGGTGCCTCAGCTGACTTTTGGTTTCTTGAGCGGCAATTTCCTAAATGTTTTCTTGGTCGGAGTTGGTTTTGCCTTCTTCCTTCCCAAATTTTGTATTCTGACGCAATATAAACTAGAGTTTGGACAGAGTAGCCATTATGAAATAAAAAACACAACACATAGGCGTTTGAAGCTTAGAAATCTACAGGTAACACGACCAAGGTGAGTTTTTGTGTTTTGGAAAATCAAATGGAACACTTTGGCTGAGGTGACAGATATTAATTGCCTCCAAACTGAGTTTCACTGTGATTTTCAGGTTAATTCAGTGAGAATTGCACAGGCAGTCACCTGGAGGGGTGGATGAATCCAGGACTAGCCAGATTTCTTACGACTAAATCAAGCCCAATATCATTATGGATTCTTGCATTTCTTTGGCTTTTTTCTCTTTTTTCTTATTTATCATGGTTGGTAATGAATTTTTGATGTGCGATTTGGATTTGAGGCTGCAATAAGAACTTCCGGGCACAAGAGAAATGTTCTTTTTCAATCAGGGCACAGCTGTTGGCTTGCTCTAATTCTGGCTTGCTGTCATTGTTTTGGGTGCCTCCGCCGATTTGAGGTTTCTTGAGTGGCAATTTCCTAAATGTTTTCTGGGTCTGACACGGTTTTTTCTTCTTATTCCCAAATTTTTTATTCTGACTCAATACAAACAAGAGTTTGGACAGAGTAGCCATTATGAAATAAAAACACAACAAATAGGCGTTTGAAGCTTAGAAATCTACAGGTAACACGACCAAGGTGAGTTTTTGTGTTTTGGAAAATAAAATGGAACACTTTGGCTCAGGAGACATATATTAATTTCCTCCAAACTGAGTTTCCCTGTGATTTTCAGGTTAATTCAGTGAGAATTGCCTAGGCAGTCACCTCGAGGGGTGGACGAATCCAGGAATAGCCGGATTCCTTACAACTAAATCAATCCCAATATCATTATGGATTCTTGCATTTCTTTGGCTTTTTTCTCATTTTTGATATGTATGATGGTTTGTAATGAATTTTCTGATGTGCGCTTTGTTTTTGTGGTTGGCATATTGAGTTCAGGGCACAAGAGGATGGTTCTTTTTCAATCAGGGCACAGCTGTTGGCTTGCTCCAATTCTGGCTTGCTGTCATTGTTTTGGGTGCTTCAGCCGATTTGTGGTTACTTGAGTGGTAATTTACTAAATGTTTTCTGGGTCTGAGTTGGTTTTGCCGTCTTCCTTCCCAAATTTTGTATTCTGATGCAATACAAGCAAGATTTTGGACAGAGTAGCTATTATGAAAAAAAAGAAAATACGGCAAAAAGCCCTTTCAGGATTCAAAAGCTACAGGGAACAAGACCAAGATGAGTTTCTGTGTTTTGGATAATGACTTGGAACACTTCTGCTGAGGGGACAGATTCTAATTACCTTCCAATTGAGTGTGAGTGCGATTTTGAGGTGAATTCCATCAGAATTCCAAAGTCAGTCTGTGGAAGGGGTTGATGAATCTGGAAACAGCCAGTTTCCTTGTGTCTAAATCCAGCCAAATATCACAAAGGACTCTTGCATTTATTTGACTTTTTCACATTTCCCTTATTATCAAGGTTTGTAATGAATATTCTGATGTGAGCTTTGGATTTGAGACGGCAATATGGAGTTCAGGACACGGGAAGAATGGTCTTTTTAAAACAGGGCACAGCTGTTAGCTTGCTCCAATTCTGGCTTGCTGCCATTTATTTGGGTGCCTCAGCTGACTTTCGGTTTCTTGATTGGCAATTTCCTAAATGTTTTCTGGGTCTGAGTTGGTTTTGCCGTCTTCCTTCCCAAATTTTCTTTTCTGATGGCATACAAACAAGACTTTGGACAGAGTAGACATTATGAAATAAAAAACACATCAAATAGGCTTTTGAAAGCTACAGGTAACACGACCAAGGTGAGATTTTGTGTTTTGTAAAAAGATATGGAACACTTTTGCTGAGGTGACAGATATTAATTGCCTCCAAACCGAGTTTCACAGCGAATTTCATTTTAATTCAGTCAGAAACCACAGACACTCAGCTGGGAGGTGTAGAAGAATCTGGAAACAGCCATTAACAAGGGAATAAATCAAGCCCAATATCACTAAGAACTCCTGCATTTCTTTGGATTTTTTCTGATTTTTCTTTTTTATCATGGTTTGTAATGAATTTTCTGATCTGAGGTTTGGTTTTGAGGTTGCAATATCGAGTTCAGGACACCGGAGGAATGGTCTTTTTCAATCAGGGCACAGCTGTTGGCTTGCTCCAATTCTGTCTTGCTTTCAAAGATTTGGGTTCCTCAGCGGCCCTTTGTTTCTTGAGCGGCAATTTCCTAAATGTTTTCTGGGTCTGAGTTGGTTTTGCTTTATTCCTTCCCAATATTTGTATTCTGCCCAAATACAAACAAGAGTTTGGACAGAGTAGCCATTATGAAATAAAAAACACAACAAATAGGCGTTTGAAGCTTAGAAATCTACAGGTAACACGACCGAGGTGAGTTTTTGTGTTTTAGAAAATAAAGTGGAACACTTTAGCTGAGGTGACAGTTATTAATTGCTTCCAAACTGAGTTTCACTGCGATTTTCCGGTTAATTCAGTCAGAATTCCACAGGCAGTCAGCTGCAGGGTTGGATGAATCCGGGAACAGCCGGTTTCCTTGCGAACAAATCCAGCCCAATATCATTCTGGATTCTTGCATTTTTGGGTATTTTCTCATTTTTCTTATGTATGAAGGTTTGTAATGAATTTTCTGATGTGAGCTTTGGTTTTGAGGCTGCAATATGGAGATCAGGGCACCGGAGGAATGGTCTTTTTCAATCAGGGCACAGCTGCTGGCTTGCTCCAATTCTGGCTTGCTGTCATTGTTTTGGGTGCCTCCGCCGATTTGAGGTTTCTTGAGTGGCAATTTCCTAAACGTTTTCTGAGTCTCAGATGGTTTTGTCCTCTTACTTCCCAAATTTTGTATTCTGACGCAATACAAGCAAGATTTTGGACAGAATATACATTATGAAATAAAAAACACATCAAATAGGCTTTTGAAAGCTACAGGTAACACGACCAAGGTGAGATTTTGTGTTTTGTAAAAAGACATGGAACACTTTTGCTGAGGTGACAGATACTAATTGCCTCCAAACCAAGTTTCACAGCGAATTTCATATTAATTCAGCAGAAACCACAGACACTCAGCTGGGAGGTATAGAAGAATCTGGAAACAGCCATTAACAAGGGAATAAATCAAGCCCAATATCACTAAGAACTCCTGCATTTCCTTGGATTTTTTCTGATTTTTCTTATTTATCATGATTTGTAATGAATTTTCTGATCTGAGGTTTGGTTTTGAGGTTGCAATATCGAGTTCAGGACACCGGAGGAATGGTCTTTTTCAATCAGGGCACAGCTGTTGGCTTGCTCCAATTCTGTCTTGCTTTCAAAGATTTGGGTTCCTCAGCGCCCCTTTGTTTCTTGAGCGGCAATTTCCTAAATGTTTTCTGGGTCTGAGTTGGTTTTGCCTTCTTCCTTCCCAAATTTTGTATTCTGACGCAATACAAACAAGAGTTTGGACAGAGTGGCCCTTATGAAATAAAAAACACAACAAATAGGTTTTGAAGCTTAGAAATCCAGAGGTAACATGACCAAGGTGAGTTTTTGTGTTTTGGAAAATCAAATGGAACAGTTTGGCTGAGGTGACATATATTAATTGCCTCCAAACTGAGTTTCACTGCAATTTTCCGGTTAATTCAGTCAGAATTCCACAGGCAGTCAGCTGGAGGGGTGGATGAATCTGGGAACAGCCGGTTTCCTTGAAACTAAATCCATTCCAACATCATTATGGATTCTTGCATTTCTTTGGCTTTTGTCTCATTTTTCTGATTTATCATGGTTTGTAATGAATTTTCTGATGTGAGCTTCGGTTTTGAGGCTGGCATATGGAGTTCAGGGCACAAGAGGAAGGTTCTTATTCAATCAGGGCACAGCTGCTGGGTTACTCCAATTCTGGCTTACTGTCATTGTTTTGGTTGCCTCCGCCGATTTGAGGTTTCTTGAGCATCAATTTCCTAAATGTTTTGTTCATCTGAGTTGGTTTTCCTTCTTCCTTCCAAAATTTTGTATTCTGACCCAATACAAAAAAGAGTTTGGACAGACTTGCCATTTTGCCATAAAAAAAAAAAAAACACAATAAATAGGCGTTTGAAGCTTAGAAATCCACAGGTAATACGACCAAGGTGAGTTTTTGTGTTTTGGAAAATAAAATGGGACACTTTGGCTGAGGTGACAGATATTAATTGCCTCCAAACTGAGTTTCCCTGCGATTTTCCGGATAATTCAGTCAGAATTCCACAGGCAGTCAGCTGGAGGGGTGGATGAATCTGGGAATAGCCGGTTTCCTTTTGACTAAATCAAGCCCAATATCATTATGGATTCTTGCGTTTCTTTGGCTTTTTTCTCATTTTTCTTATGTATCATGGTTTGTAATGAGTTTTCTGATGTGAGCTTTGGTTTTAAGCTTGCATATTCAGTTCAGGGCACCAGAGGAAGGTTGATTTTCAATCAGGGCACAGCTGTTGGCCTGCTCCAATTCTGGCTTGCTGTCATCGTTTTGGGTGCCTCAGCTGATTTGTGGATTCTTGAGTGGCAATATCCTAAATGTTTTCTGGGTCTGAGTTAGTTTTGCCTTCTTATTCCCAAATTTTGTATTCTGATGCAATACAAGCAAGATTTTGACAGAGTAGCCATTATGAAAGAAAAAAAAAAAAACAAAGCAAATTGGCCTTTCATGTTTAGAACTGTACAGACAATACAATCAAGATGAGTTTCTGTGTTTTGGAAAATGACTTGGACTCCTTCTGCCGAGGGGACAGATACTAATTTCCTCCAAATTGAGTGTGAGTGCAATTTTGAGGTGAATTCAATCAGAATTCCAAAGTCAGTCTGTTTAAGGGTGGGATGAATCCTGAAACAGCCAGTTTCCTTGTGTCTAAATCCAGCCAAATATCACAAAGGACTCTTGCATTTCTTTGGCTTTTTCACATTTCCCTTATTTATCATGGTTTGTAATGAATTTTCTGATGTGAGCTTTGGTTTTGAGGCTGCAATATGGAGTTCATGGCACAAGAGAATGGTTCTTTTTCAATTGGGGCACAGTTGTTGGCTTGCTCCAATTCTGGCTTGCTGTCATTTTTGGGTGCCTCAGCTGACTTTTGGTTTCTTGAGGGTCAGTTTGCTGAATATTTTCTGGGTCTGAGTTGGTTTTCCCTTCTTCATACCCAAATTGTGTATTCTCATGCAATACAAGCAAGATTGTCGACAGAGTAGCCATTATGAAAGAAAACAAAAAACACAGCAAATTGGCCTTTCAGGATTAGAAATCTACAGGCAACATGACCAAGATGAGTTTCTGTGGTTTGGAAAATGATATGGAACCCTTCTGCTGAGGGGAGAGATACTAATTCATCCAAATTGAATGTGAGTGGGATTTTGAGGTGAATTCAATCACAAGTCCAAAGTCAGTCTGTGGATTGGGGGATGAATCTGGAAAAAGCCAGGTTCCTTTTGTCTAATCCCGCCAAGTATCACAAAGGACTCTTGCATTTCTTTGGCTTTTTCACATTTCCATTATTCATCATGGTTTGTAATGAATTTTCTGATGTGAGCTTTGGTTTTGAGGCTGCAATATGGAGTTCAGGGTAACGGAGGAATGGTCTTTTTCAAACAGGGCACAGCTGTTGGCCTGCTCCAATTCTGGCTTGCTGTCATTGTTTTGGGTGCCTCAGCTGACTTTTAGTTTCTTGAGCGGAAATTTCCTAAATGTTTTCTGGGTCTGAATTGGGTTTGCCTTCTTCCTTCCCAAATGTTGTATTCTGATGCCATAGAAACAAGAGTTTGGGGAGAGTAGCCATTATGAAATAAAAACACAACAAATAGGCATTTGAAGCTTTGAAATCTACAGGTAACACGACCAAGGTGAGGTTTTTTGTTTTGGAAAATCAAATGGAACACTTTGGCTGAGGTGACAGATATTAATTGCCTTCAAACTGAGTTTCACTGTGTTTCTCCGGTTAATTCACTCAGAATTCCACAGGCTGTCAGCTGGAGGGGTGGATGTATCTGGGAACAGCCAGTTTCCTTGCGACTAAATCAAGCCCAATATCATTATGCATTCTTCCATTTCTTTGGCTTTCTTATCATTTTTCTTATTTTTTATGGTTTGTAATGAATTTTCTGATGTGAGCTTTGGTTTTGAGGCTGCAATATGGAGTTCATGGCACAAGAGGAAGGTTCTATTTCAATCAGGGCACAGCTGTTGTCTTGCTCCAATTCTGGCTTGCTGTCATTGTTTTCGATACCTCAGCTAATTTGTGGTTTCTTGAGCGGCAATTTCCTAAATGTTTTGTGCATCTGAGTTGGTTTTTCCTTCTTCCTTCCCTAATTTTGTATTCTGAGGCAACACAAACAAGAGTTTGGACAGAGTAGCAATTATGAAATAAAAACCACAACAAATAGGCATTTGAAGCTTAGAAATCTACAGGTAACATTACCAAGGTGAGTTTTTGTGTTTTGGAAAAAAAAATGGAACACTTTGGCTGAGGTGACATATATTAATTGCCTCCAAACTGAGTTTCACTGCGATATTCAGGTGAATTCAGTCAGAATTCCACAGGCAGTCAGCTGGAGGGGTGGATGGATCCGGAAACAGCCAGTTTCCTTGCAACTAAATCAAGCCCAATATCATTATTGATTCTTGCATTTCTTTGGCTTTTTTCTCCTTTTTCTTATTTATCATGGGTTGTAATGAATTTTCTGATGTCAGCTTTGGTTTTGAGGCTGCAGTATGGAGTTCAGGGCACCGGGGGAATGGACCTTTTAAACAGGGCAAAGCTGTTGGCCTGCTCCAATTCTGGCTTGCTGTCATTGTTTTGAGCCTCAGCCGATTTGTGGTTTCCTGAGCTGCAATTTCCTACATGTTTTCTGCGTCTGAGTTGGTTTTGCCTTCTACCTTCCCAAATTTTGTATTCTGATTTCTACAAACAAGAGTTTGGGGAGAGTAGCCATTATACATAAAAAACACAGCAAATAGGATTTTGAAGCTTATAAATCTACAGGTAACATGACCAAGGGGAGTTTTTGTGTTTTGGAAAATCAAATGGAACACTTTGGCTGAGGTGACAGATATTAATTGCCTCCAAACTGAGTTTCACTGCGATTTTCAGGTTAATTCAGTCAGAATTGCACAGGCTGTCAGCTGGAGGGGTGGATGAATCCGGGAACAGACGGTTTCCTTGCGACCGAATCAAGCCCAATATCATTATGAATTCTTTCATTTCTTTGGCTTTTTTCTATGTTTTCTTATTTATCATGGTTTGTAATGAATTTTCTGATGTGAGCTTTGGTTTTGAGGCTGTAGTATGGAGTTCACGGCACTGGAAGTATGGTCATTTTATACAGGGTACAGCTGTGGCTTGCTCCAATTCTGGCTTGCCTTCATTGTTTTGGCTGCCTCAGCTGATTTTGGTTTCTTGAGCGGCAATTTTTTAAATGTTTTCTGGGTCTGAGTTGGTTTTACCGTCTTCGTATCCAAATTTTCTTTTCTGCTGCCATACAAACAAGAGTTTGGGCAGAATAGCCATTATGAAATAAAAAACACAACAAATAGGCATTGAAGCTTAGAAATCTACAGGTAACATGACCAAGGTGAGTTTTTGTGTTTTGGAAAATAAAATGGAACACTTTGGCTGAGGTGACAGATAGTAATTGCCTCCAAAGTGAGTTTCAGTGCGATTTTCAGGTTAATTCAGTCAGAATTACACAGGCAGTCAGCTGGAGGGGCGGATGATTCCGGGAACAGCCGGTTTCCTTGCGACTGAATCAAGCCCTATATCATTATGGATTCTTGCTTTTCTTTTCTTTTTTCTCCTTTTTCTTATTTATCATGGTTTGTAATGAATTTTCTGATGTGAGCTTTGGTTCTGAGGCTGGCATATTGAGTTCAGGGCAGAAGAGGAAGGTTCTTTTTCAAACAGGGCACAGCTGTTGGCTTGCTCTAATTCTGGCTTGCAGTCATTTCTTTGGGTGCCTCAGCTAACTTTTAGTTTCTTGAGCGGCAATTTCCTGAATATTTTCTGGGTCTGAGTTGGTTTTGCCTTCTTCCTTCTGAAATTTTGTATTCTGACGCCAAACAAACAAGAGTTTGGGCAGAGTAGCCATTATGAAATAAAAAACACAACAAATAGGCGTTTGAAGCTTAGAAATCTACAGGTAACATGACCAAGGTGAGTTTTTGTGTTTTGGAAAATAAAATGGAACACTTTGGCTGAGGTGACAGATATTAATTGCCTCCAAACTGAGTTTCACTGCGATTTTCAGGTTAATTCAGTCAGAATTCCACAGGCTGTCAGCTGGAGGGGTGGATGAATCCGGGAACAGCCGGTTTCCTTGTGACTAATAAGGCCAAATGTCATTATGGATTCTTGCATTTCTTTGGATTTTTTCTATGTTTTCTTATTTATCATGGATTGTAATGAATTTTCTGATGTGAGCTTTGGTTTTGAGGCTGCAATATGGAGTTCAGGGCACCAGAGGAATGGTCTTTTTCAAACAGGGCACAGCTGTTGGCCTGCTTCAATTCTGGGTTGCTGTCATTGTTTTGGGTGCCTCAGCCGATTTGTGGATTCTGAGCAGCAATTTCCTAAATGTTTTCGGGGTCTGAGTTGGTTTTGCCCTCTTCCTTCTCAAATTTTGTATTCTGACGCCATACAAACAACAGTTTGGGCAGAGTAGCCATTATGAAATAAAAAACACAACAAATAGGCGTTTGAAGCTTAGAAATCTACAGGTAACATGACCAAGGTGAGTTTTTGTGTTTTGGAAAATAAAATGGAACACTTTGGCTGAGGTGACAGATAGTAATTGCCTCCAAACTGAGTTTCCCTGCGATTTTCAGGTTAATTCAGTCAGAATTCCACAGGCAGTCAGCTGGAGCAGAGGATGAATCCGGGAACAGCTGGTTTCCTTGTGACTAATAAGGCCAAATGTCATTATGGATTCTTGCATTTCTTTGGCTTTTTTCTCTGATTTCCTATTTATCATGGTTTGTAATGAATTTTCTGATGTGAGCTTTGGTTTTGAGGCTGCAATATGGAGTTCAGGGAGCAAGGGGAAGGTTCTGTTTCAAACAGGGCACAGCTATTGGCCTGCCCCAATTCTGGCTTGCTGTCATTGTTTTGGGTGCCTCAGCCGATATGTGGTTTGTGAGTGGCAATTTCCTAAATGTTTTCTGGGTCTGAGTTGGTTTTGCCTTCTTCCTTCCCAAATTTTGTATGCTGACGCCATACAAATAAGAGTTTCGGCAGAGTAGGCATTATGAAATAGAAAAACTCAACAAAAGGGGTTTGAAGCTTAGAAATCTACAGGTAACACGACCAAGGTGAGATTTGTGTTTTGCAAAATCAAATGGAACACTTTGGCTGAGGTGACAGATATTAATTGCCTCCAAACTGAGTTTCCCTGCGATTTTCAGGATAATTCTGTCAGAATTCCACAGGCAGTCAGCTGGAGGGGTGGATGAATCCGGGAACAGCCCGTTTCCTTGCGACTAAATCCAGCTCAATATCATTATGGATTCTTGCATTTCTTGGCTTTTTTCTCATTTTTCTTATGTATCGTGGTTTGTAATGAATTTCCTGATGTCAGCTTTGGTTTTGAGGCTGGAATATGGAGTTCAGGGTCCCGGAAGAATGGCCTTTTTCAATCAGGACTCAGCTGATTGCCTCCTCCAATTCTGGCTTGCTGTCATGGTTTTGGGTGCCTCAGCTGACTTTTGGTTTCTTGAGTGGCAATTTCCTAAATGTTTTCTGTGTCTGAGTTGGCTTTGCCTTCTACCTTCCCAAATTTTGTATGTGATGCAATACAAGGAAGATTTTGGACAGAGTAGCCATTATGAAATAAAAAACACAACAAATAGGCATTTGAAGCTTGGAAATCTATAGGTAACATGACCAAAGTGAGTTTTTTTGTTTTGGAAAATAAAATGGAACACTTTGGCTGAGGTGACAGATATTAATTGTCTCCAAACCGAATTTCACTGCCATTTTGAGGTGAATTCAGTCAGAATCCCTATTCACTCAGCTGGGAGTTGTGGATGAATCTGGAAACAGCTGTTTACTTAGGAATAAATCAAGCCCAATATCACTAAGAAAACTTGCATTTCTTTGGCTTTTTTCTGATTTTTCCTATTTATCATGGTTTGAAAAGAATTTTTTGATGTGAGCTTTGGTTTTGTGGCTGGCATATTGAGTTTAGGGCACAAGAGGAAGGTTCTTTTTCAATCAGGGCACAGCTGTTGGCGTGCTCCAATTCTGCTTGCTGTCATTGTTTTGGGTGCCTCAGCTGATTTGTGGATTCTTTTTCTGCAGTTTCCTAAATGTTTTCTGGTTCTGATCGGATTTGCCTTCTTATTCCCAAATTTTGTATTCTGACGCAATACAAGCAAGATTTTGGACAGAGTAGCCATTATGAAAGAAAAAAAAAAACACAGTAAATTGCCCTTTCAGGATTAGAAATCTACAGGCAACACGACCAAGATGAGTTTCTGTGTTTTGGAAAATGACATGATACCCTTCTGCTGAGGGGACAGATCCTAATTCCCTCCAAATTGAGTCTGAGTGCGATTTTGAGGTGAATTCAATCAGAATTCCAAAGTCTGTCTGTGGAAGGGGGTATGAATCTGGGAACAGCCAGTTTCCTTGTGTCTGAATCCAACCAAATTTCACAAAGGACTCTTGCATTTCTTTGGCTTTTTCACATTTCCCTTATTTACCATGGTTTGTAATGAATTTTCTGCTGTGAGCTTTGGTTTTGAGGCTGGAATATGGAGTTCAGGGCACAGGAGGAATGGTCTTTTTCAAACAGGGCACAGTTGTCGCCTTGCTCCCATTTTGCCTTGCTGTCATTGTTTTGGGTGCCTCAGCTGACTTTTGGTTTCTTGAGCGGCAATTTCCTAAATGTTTTATGGGTCTGAGTTGGTTTTGGCTTCTTCCTTCCCAAATTTTGTATTCTGCCACAATACAAACAAGAGTTTGGGCACGGTAGCCATTATGAAATAAAAAACACAACAAATAGGTGTTTGAAGCTTAGAAATCTACAGGTAACACGACCAAGGTGAGTTTTTGTGTTTTGGAAAATAAAATGGAAACTTTGGCTGAGGTGACAGATATTAATTGCCTCCAAACTGAGTTTCACTGCAATTTTCAGGTGAATTCAGTCAGAATTCCACAGGCAGTCAGCTGGAGGGGTGGATGAATCCGGGAACAGCCGGTTTCCTTGCAACTAAATCCAGCCCAATATCATTATGGATTCTTGCATTTCTTTGGCTTTTTTCTCATTTTTCTTATTTATCATGGTCTGTAATGAATTTTCTGATGTGAGCTTTGGTTTTGAGGCTTGAATATGGAGTTCAGGCACTGGATTAATGGTCTTTTTCAATCAGGGCACAGCTGTTGGCTTGCTCAAGTTCTGGATTGCTGTCATTTTTTTGGTGCCTCAGCTGACTTTAGGTTTCTTGAGCGGCAATTTCCTAAATGTTTTCTGAGTCTCAGTTGGATTTGCCTTCTTCCTTCCCAAATTTTGTATTCTGACGCAATATAAACAAGAGTTTGGACAGAGTAGCCATTATGAAATAAACAACACAACAAATATGCATTTGAAGCTTAGAAATCTACAGGTAACACGACCAAGGTGAGTTTTTGTGTTTTGGAAAATCAAATGGAACACTTTGGCTGAGGTGACAGATAGTAATTGCCTCCAAACCGAGTTTCACTGCGATTTTCATGTTAATTCAGTCAGAAACCACAGACACTCAGCTGGGAGGTATGGATGAATCTGGAAACAGCCATTAACAAGGGAATGATTCAAGCCCAATATCACTAAGAACTCCTGAATTTCTTTGGATTTTTTAGGATTTTTCTTATTTTTCATGGTTTGTAATAAATTTTCTGATGTGAGCTTTGGTTTTGAACCTGCAAGATGGAGTTCAGGGCACCGGAGGAATGGCCTTTTTCAATCAGGTAACAGCTGTTGGCTTACTCCAATTCTGACTTCCTTTCAAGGTTTTGGGTGCCTCAGTGTCCTTCAGTTTCTTGAGCGGCAATTTCCTAAATGTTTTCTGAATCTCAGTTGGTTTTGCCTTCTTCCTTCCCAAATTTTGTATTCTGACGCCAAACAAACAAGAATTTGGACAGAGTAGCCATTTTGAAATAAACAACACAGCAAATAGGCATTTGAAGCTTAGAAATCTACAGGTAACATGACCAAGGTGAGGTTTTGTGTTTTGGAAAATCAAATGAAACACTTTGGCTGAGGTGACAGATATTAATTGCCTCCAAACTGAGTTTCACTGCGATTTTCAGGTTAATTCAGTCAGAATTCCACAGGCAGTCAGCTGGAGTGGTGGATGAATCCGGGAACAGCCGGTTTCCTTGTGTCTAAATCCAGCCAAATATCACAAAGGACTCTTGCATTTCTTTGTTTTTTTCACATTTCCCTTATTTATCCTGGTTTGTAATGAATTTTCTGATGTGAGCTTTGCTTTTGAGGCTGCAATATGGAGTTCAGGGCACCGGAGGAATGGTCTTTTTCAAACAGGGCAGAGCTGTTGGCTTGCTCCACTTCTGGCTTGCTGTCATTGTTTTGGGTGCCTCAGCTGATTTTGGTTTCTTGAGCGGCAATTTCCTAAATGTTTTATGGGTCTGAGTTGGTTTTGCCTTCTTCCTTCCCAAATTTTGTATTCTGAGGCAATACAAACAAGAGTTTGTTTACAGTAGCCATTATGAAACAAGCAACAAAACAAATAGGCGTTTGAAGCTTATACATCTACAGGTAACACGACCAAGGTGAGTTTTTGTGTTTTGGAAAATACAATGGAACACTTTGGCTGAGGTGACAGATATTAATTGCCTCCAAACAGAGTTTCACTGTGATTTTCAGGTTAATTCAGTCAGAAATCCACAGGCAGTCAGCTGGAGGGGTGGATGAATCCGGGAACAGCCGGTTTCCTTATGACTAAATCAAGCCCAATATCATTATGGATTCTTGCAATTCTTTGGCTTTTTTCTCATTTTTCTTATTTATCATGGTTTGTAATGAATTTTCTGATGTGAGCTTTGGTTTTGAGGCTGCAGTATGGAGTTCAGGGCACTGGATTAATGGTCTTTTTCAATCAGGGCACAGCTGTTGGCTTGCTCAAGTTCTGGCTTGCTTTCATTGTTTTCGGTGCCTCAGCTGACTTTTGTTTTCTTGAGCGGAAATTCGGTAAATGTTTTCTGAGTCTCAGTTGGTTTTGCCTGCTTTCTTCCCAAATTTTGTATTCTGACACAATATAAACAAGAGTTTGGACAGAGTAGCCATTATGAAATAAAAAACACAACAAATAGGCGTTTGAAGCTTAGAAATCTACAGGCAACATGACCAAGGTGAGATTTTGTGTTTTGGAAAATAAAATGGAACACTTTGGCTGTGGTGACAGATATTAACTGCCTCCATTCAGCTTAATTCAGTCAGAATTCCACAGTCAGTCAGCTGGATGGGTGGATGAATCCGGTAATAGCCGGTTTCCTTGTGACTAAATGAAGTCCAATATCATTATGGATTCTTGCATTTCTTTGGCTTTTTTCTCATTTTTCTTATTTATCATGGTTTGTAATGAATTTTCTGATGTGAGCTTTGGTTTTTAGGCTGGCATATTGAGTTGAGGTCACAAAAGGAAGGAACTTTTTCAATCAGGGCACAGCTGTTGGGTTGCTCCAATTCTGGCTTGCTGTCATTGGTTTGGGTGCCTCAGCCGAGTTGTGGTTTCTTGAGTGGCAATTTCCTAAATGTTTTCTGGGTATCAGTTGGTTTTGCCTTCTTCCTTCCCAAATTTTCTATTCTGACGCAATACAAACAAGAGTTTGGACAGAGTAGCCATTATGAAATTAAAAACACAACAAATAGGCATTTGAAGCTACAGGTAACACGACCAAGGTGAGATTTTGTGTTTTGGAAAATCAAATGGAACACTTTGGCTGAGGTGACAGATATTAATTGCCTCCAAATTGAGTTTCACTGCGATTTTCAGGTTAATTCAGTCAGAATTCCACAAGCTGTCAGCTGGAGGGGTGGATGAATCCGGGAACAGCCGGTTTCCTTGCGACTAAATCAAGCCCAATATAATTAGGGATTCTTGCATTTCTTTGGCTTTTTTCTCATTTTTCTTTTGTATCATGGTTTGTAATGAATTTTCTGATGTGAGCTTTGGTTTTGAGGCTGGCATATTGAGTTCAGGGCACAAGAGGATGGTTCTATTTCAAACAGGGCACAGCTGTTGGCTTGCTCCAATTCTAGCTTGCTGTCATTGTTTTGGGTGCCTCAGCTGATTTTGGTTTCTTGAGCGGCAATTTCCTAAATGTTTTATGGGTCTGAGTTGGTTTTGCCTTCTTCCTTCCCAAATTTTGTATTCTGAGGCAATACAAACAAGAGTTTTGACAGAGTAGCCATTATGAAATAAAAAACACAACAAATAGGCGTTTGAAGCTTATACATCTACAGGTAACAAGACCAAGTGAGTTTTTGTGTTTTGGAAAATAAAGTGGAACACTTTGGCTGAGGTGACAGATAGTAATTGCCTCCAAACTGATTGTCACTGCGATTTTCAGGTTAATTCAGTCAGAATTCCACAGGCAGTCAGCTGGAGGGGGGGATGAATCTTGGACGAGCCGATTTCCTTGCGACTAAATCAAGCCCAATATCATTATGGATTCTTGCATTTCTTTGGCTTTTTCTCATTTTTCTTATTTATCATGGTTTGTAATGAATTTTCTGATGTGAGCTTTGGTTTTAAGCTGGCATATTGAGTTCAGGGCACAAGAGGAGGGTTGTTTTTAATCAGGGCACAGTTGTTGGGTTGCTCCAATTCTGGCTTGCTGTCTTGTTTTGGGTGCCTCAGCTGATTTGTGGATTCTTGAGTGGCAATATCCTAAATGTTTTCTGGGTCTGAGTTACTTTTGCCTTCTTATTCCCAAATTTTGTATTCTGATGCAATACAAGCAAGATTTTTACAGAGTAGCCATTATGAAAGAAAAAAAAAAAAAAACAAAGCAAATTGGCCTTTCAGGATTAGAACTGTACAGGCAACACAATCAAGATGAGTTTCTTTGTTTTGGATAATGACATGGACCCCTTCTGCTGAGGGGACAGATACTAATTTCCTCCAAATTGAGTGTGAGTGCAATTTTGAGGTGAATTCAATCAGAATTCCAAAGTCAGTCTGTTTAAGGGTGGGATGAATCCTGAAACAGCCAGTTTCCTTGTGTCTAAATCCAGCCAAATATCACAAAGGACTCTTGCATTTCTTTGGCTTTTTCACATTTCCCTTATTTATCATGGTTTGTTATGAATTTTCTGATGTGAGCTTTGGTTTTGAGGCTGCAAAATGGATTTCAGGGTACAAGAGAATGGTTCTTTTTCAATCAGGGCACAGCTGTTGGCTTGCTCCAATTCTGTCTTGCTGTCATTGTTCTGCATGCCTCAGCTTACTTTTGGTTCCTTGAGCAGTAATTTCCTAAATATTTTCTGGGTCTGAGTTGGTTTTGCCTTCTTCCTTCCCAAATTTTGTATTCTGATGCAATACAAACAAGAGTTTGGACAGAGTAGCTATTATGAAATAAAAAGTGCAACAAATAGGCGTTTGAAGCTCAGAAATCTACAGGTAACACGACCAAGGTGAGTTTTTGTGTTTTGGAAAAGAAAATGGAACACTTTGGCTGAGGTGACAGATATTAATTGCCTCCAAACTGAGTTTCCCTGCGATTTTCAGGTTAATTCCATCAGAATTCCACAGGCATTCAGCTGCAGGGGTGGATGAATCCAGGAACAGCCGGTTTCCTTGCGACTAAATCAAGCCCAATATCATTATGGATTCTTGCATTTCTTTGGCTTTTTCTCATTTCTCTTATGTATCATGGTTTGCAATAAATTTTCTGATGTGAGCTCTGGTTTTAAGGCTGGCATATTGGGTTCAGGGAACAAGAGGATGGTTCTTTTCAATCAGGGCACAGCTGTTGTCCTCCTCCAATTCTGGCTTGCTGTCAATGTTTTGAGTGCTTCAGCACATTTGTGGATTCTAGTGTGTCAATTTACTAGATGTTTTTTGCGTCTGTGTTGGTTTTGCCTTCTTCCTTCCCAAATTTTGTATTCTGATGCAATACAAACAAGAGTTTGGACAGAGTAGGTATTATGAAATAAAAAACACAACAAATAGGCGTTTGAGGCTTAGAAATCTACAGGTAACATGACCAAGGTGAGTTTTTGTGTTTTGGAAAATCAAATGGAACACTTTGGCTGAGGTGACAGATATTAATTGCCTCCAAACTGAGTTTCACTGTGATTTTCAGGTTAATTCAGTCAGAATACCACAGGCAGTCAGCTGCAGGGGTGGATGAATCCTGGAACAGCCTGTTTCCTTCGAGTGAATCAAGCCCAATATCATAATGGATTCTTGCATTTCTTTGGCCTTTTTCTTATTTTTCTTATTTATCATGGTTTGTAATGAATTTTCTGAGGTGAGCTTTGGTTTTGAAGCTGCAATATGGAGTTCAGGATCCGGGGGAATGGTCTTTTTCCTTTTTTTTTTTTTTTTCTTGACAGGCAGAGTGGACAGTGAGAGAGAGAGACAGGGAGAAATTTCTTCCTTTGCCGTTGGTTCACCCTCCAATGGCCGCCGCGGCCAGTGTGCTGCGGCGGGCGCACCGCGCTGATCCGATTGCAGGAACCAGGAGCCAGGTGCTTTTCCTGGTCTCCCATGGGGTGCAGTGCCCCAGCACTTGGGCCATGCTCCACTGCACTCCCTGGCCACAGCAGAGGGCTGGCCTGGAAGAGGGGCAACCGGGACAGAATCCGCACCCAGACCGGGACTAGAACCTGGTGTGCTGGGGCCGCTAGGTGGAGGATTAGCTTAATGAGCCGCGGAGCCGGCTGGGAATGCTCTTTTTCAAACAGGGCACAGCTCTTGGCCTGCTCCAATTCTGGCTTGCTGTCATTGTTTTGGGAGCCTCAGACGATTTGTGGTTTCTTGAGCGGCAATATCCTAAATGTTTTCTGCGTCTGAGTTGGTTTTGCCTTCTTCCTTCCCAAATTTTGTATTCTGCCACAATACAAACAAGAGTTTGGGCAGAGTAGCCATTTTGTAATGAAAAACACAGCAAATAGGCGTTTGAAGCTTAGAAATCTACAGGTAACACGACCAAGGTGAGTTTTTGTGTTTTGGAAAATCAAATGGAACACTTTGCCTGAGGAGACAGATATTAATTGCCTCCAAAGTGAGTTTCACTGCGATTTTCAGGTGAATTCAGTCAGAATTCCACAGGCAATCAGCAGGAGCAGTGGATGAATCCGGGAATAGCTGGTTTCCTGGCGACTAAATCCAGCCCAATATCATTATGGATTCTTGCATTTCTTTCGCTTTTTTCTCATTTTTCTTATTTATCATGGTTTGTAATGAATTTTTTCATGTGAGCTTTGGTTTTGAGGCTGGCATATTGAGTTCAGGTCACCAGAGGAAGGTTCTTTTTCAATCAGGGCACAGCTGTTGGCATGCTCCAATTCTGGCTTGCTGTCATTGTTTTGGGTGCCTCAGCTGTCTTTTGGTTTCTTGAGTGGCCATTTACTAAATGTTTTCTGGATCTTAGTTGGTTTTGCCTTCTTCCTTCCCAAATATTGTATTCTGACACGATACAACCAATAGTTTGGACAGAGTTGCCATTATGAATTAAAAAACATTACAAATAGGCCTTTGAAGCTTAGAAATCTACAGGTAACATAACCAAGGTGAGTTTTTATGTTTTGCAAAATCAAATGGAATACTTTGGCTGAGGTCACAGATATATATTGCCTCCAAAGTGAGTTTCACTGCGATTTTCTGGTTAATTCAGTCAGAATTCCACAGGCAGTCAGCAGGAGTGGTGGATGAATCTGGGAACAGCCGGTTTCCTTGCGACTAAATCAAGCCCAATATCATTATGGATTCTTGCATTTCTTTGGCTTTTTTCTCATTTTACTTATTTATCATGGTTTGTAATGAATTTTCTGATGTGAGCTTTGGTTTTGAGGCTGGCATATGGAGTTCAGGGTACCGGAGGAATACTCTTTTTCAAACAGGGCATAGCTGTTGGCCTGCTCCAAATCTGGCTTGCTGTCATTTCTTTGGGTGCCTCAGCTGAATTTTGGTTTCTTGAGCGGCAATTTCCTAAATGTTTGCTGGGTCTTAGTTGGTTTTGCCTTCTTCCTTCCCAAATTTTCTTTTCTGATGGCATGCAAACAAGAGTTTCGGCAGAGTAGCCATTATGAAATAAAAAACACTACAAATATGCGTTTAAAGCTTAGAAATCTACAGGTAATACGACCAAGGTGAGTTTTTGTGTTTTAGAAAATCAAATGGAACACTTTGGCTGAGGTTACAGATAGTAATTGCCTCCAAACTGAGTTTCACTGCGATTTTCAGGTGAATTCCGTCAGAATTCCACAGGCAGTCCGCTGGAGGGGTGGATGAATCCGGGAACAGCCGGTTTCCTTGTGACGAAATCAAGCTGAATATCATTATGGATTCTTGCATTTCTTTGGCTTTTTTCTCCTTTTTCTTATTTATCATGGTTTGTGATGAATTTTCTGATGTGAGCTTTGGTTTTGAGGCTGGCAAATGGAGTTCAGGGCACAAGAGGAATGGTCTTTTTCAAACAGGGCACAGCTGTTGGCCTGCTCCAATTCTTGTTTCCCGTCATTGTTTTGGGTGCCGCGGCTGACTTCAGGTGAATTCAGTCACAATTCCACAGGCAGTCAGCTGTAGGGGTGGATGAATCTGGGCACAGCCGGTATCCTTGCGAATAAATCCAGCCCAATATCATTATGGGTTTTCTGGGTCTGAGTTGGTTTTGCTGTCTGCCTTCCCAAATTATCTTTTCTGATGCCATACAAACAAGAGTTTGGGCAGAGTAGCCATTATGAAATAAAAACCACAAGAAATAGGATTTTGAAGCTTAGAAATCTACAGGTAGCACAACCATGGTGAGTTTTTTTGTTTTGGAACATAAAATGGAACGCTTTGGCTGAGGTGACAGATATTAATTGCTACCAAACTGAGTTTCACTGCGATTTTCAGGTTAATTCAGTCAGAATTCCACAGGCAGTCAGCTGGAGGGGTGGATGAATCTGGGAACAGCCGGTTTCCATGCGAATAAAACAAGCCTAATATCATTATGGATTCTTGCATTTCTTTGGCTTTTTTCTCATTTTTTATTTATCAAGGTTTGTAATGAATTTTCTGATGTGAGATTTGGTTTTGAGGCTGCAATATGCAGTTCAGGGCACCGGAGGAATGGCCTTTTTCAAACAGGGCACAGCTGTTGGCCTGCTCGAATTCTGGCTTGCTGTCATTGTTTTAAGTGCCTCAGCTGACTTTTGGTTTCTTGAGCAGCAATTTCCTGCATGTTTTCAGGGTCTGAGTTGGTTTTGCCTTCTTCCTTCCCAAATTTTGTATTCTGACGCCATACAAACAAGAGTTTGGGCAGAGCAGCCATTTTGTAATGAAAAACACAGCAAATAGGCATTTGAAGCTTAGAAATCTACAGGTAACATGACCAAGGTGAGGTTTTGTGTTGTGGAAAATCAAATGGAACACGTTGGCTGAGGTGACAGATATAAATTGCCTCCAAACTGAGTTTCACTGCGATTTTCAGGTGAATTCAGTCACAATTCCATAGGCAGTCAGCTGGAGGGGTGGATGAACTGGGAACAGCCGGTAACCTTGCGAATAAATCCAGCCCAATATCATTATGGATTCTTGCATTTCTTTGTCTTTTTTCTCATTTGTCTTATTTATCATGGTTTGTAATGAATTTTCTGATGTCAGCTTTGGTTTTGAAGCTGCAATATGGAGTTCAGGGCACCGGAGGAATGGCCTTTTTCCATCAGGGCACAGCTGTTGGCTTGCTCCAATTCTGGCTTGCTGTCATTATTTTGGGAGCCTCAGCTGACTTTTGGTTTCTTGAGTGGAAATTTCCTAAATGTTTTCTGGGTCTGAGTTGGTTTTGCCTTCTTCCTTCCCAAATTTTGTATTCTGACGGCATACAAACAAGAGTTTGGACAGAGTAGCCATTATGGAATGAAAAACACAACCAATAGGCGTTTGAAGCTTAGAAATCTACAGGTAACACGACCAAGGTGAGTTTTTGTGTTTTGGAAAGTCAAATGGAACACTTTGGCTAGGTGACAGATATTAATTGCCTCCAAACTGAGTTTCACTGCGATATTCAGGTTAATTCAGTCAGAATTCCACAGGGAGTCACCTGGAGGGGTAGATGAATCCGGGAACAGCCGGTTTCCTTGCGACTAAATCAAGCCCAATATCATTATGGATTCTTGCATTTCTTTGGCTCTTATTTTTCTTATTTATCATGGTTTGTAATGAATTTTCTGATGTGCGCTTTGGTTTTTAGGCTGGCATATGGAGTTCAGGGCACAAGAGGAATGGCATTTTCAATCAGGGCATAAGTGTTGGCTTGCTCCAATTCTGGCTTGCTGTCATTGTTTTGGGTGCCTCAGCCGATTTGTGGTTTCTTGAGCGGCATTTTCCTAAATGTTTTCTGGGTCTGAGTTGGTTTTTCCTTCTTCCTTCCCAAATTTTGTATTCTGATGCAATATAAACAAGAGTTTGGTCAAAGTAGCCATTATGAAATAAAAAACACAACAAACAAACATTTCAAGGTTATACATGTACAGAAAACACGACCAAGGTGAGTTTTTGTGTTTTGGAAAATCAAATGGAACACTTTGACTGAGGTGACAGATATTAATTGCCTCCAAACTGAGTTTCACTGCGATGTTCAGGTTAATTCAGTCGAATTCCACAGGTAGCCAGATGGAGGGGTGGATGAATCTGGGAACAGCCGGTTTCCTTGCGACTGAATCAAGCCCAATATCATTATGGATTCTTGCATTTCTTTGGCTTTTTTCTCATTTTTCTTATTTATGATGGTTTGTAATGAATTTTCTGATGTGAGCTTTGGTTTTGAGTCTGCAAGATGGAGTTCAGGGCACCGGAGGAATGGCCATATTCAATCAGGGCACAGACCTTTGCTTGCTCCAATTCTGGCTTACTGTCATTGGTTTGGGTGCCTCAGCTGAGTTTGCTTTCTTGAGCGGCAAGTTCCTAAATGTTTTCTGGGTCTGAGTTGGTTTTGCCTTCTTCCTTCAAATGTTGCTTCTGACGCAATACAAACAAGAGTTTAGACAGAGTAGCCATTATGAAATAAAAAACACAACAAATAGGCGTTTGAAGCTTAGACATCTACTGGTAACATGACCAAGGTGAGTTTTTGTGTTTTGGAATATAAAATGGAACACTTTGGCTGTGGTGACAGATATTAATTGCCTCCAAACTGAATTTCACTGTGATTTTCAGGTTAATTCAGTCAGAATTCCACAGGCAGTCAGCTGGAGGGGTGGATGAATCTGGGAACAACCGGTTTCCTTGCGACTAAATCAAACCTAATATCATTATGGAATCTTGCATTTCTTTGGATTTATTCTCATTTTTCTTATTTATCATGGTGTGTAATGAATTTTCTGATGTGAGCTTTGGTTTTGAGTCTGGAAGATGGAGTTCAGGGCAGAAGAGGATGGTTCTTTTTCAATCAGGGCACAGCTCTTTGCTTGCTCCAATTCTGGTTTAATGTAATTGGTTTGGGTACCTCAGCTGACTTTTGGTTTCTTGAGCGGCAATTTCCTACATGTTTTCTGGGTCTGAGTTGGTTTTGCCTTCTTCCTTGTCAAATTTTGTATTCTGACGCAATACAAAAAAGAGTTTGGTTAAAGTAGCCATTATGAAATAAAAACCACAACAAATAGGCTTTTGAAGCTTAGAAATCTACAGGTAACACGACCATGGTGAGTTTTTGTGTTTTGGAAAATCAAATGGAACACTTTGGCTGAGGTGACAGATATTAATTGCTTCCAAACTGAGTTTCACTGTGATTTTCAGGTTAATTCAGTCACAATTCCACAGGTAGTCAGCTGGAGGGGGGGATGAATCTGGGAAGAGCTGATTTCCTTGAGACTAAATCAAGCCCAATATCATTATGGATTCTTGCATTTCTTTGGCTTTTTCTCATTTCTCTTATGTATCATGGTTTGTAATAAATTTTCTGATGTGAGCTTTGGTTTTGAGTCTGCAATATGGAGTTCAGGGCACAAGAGGAAGGTTCTTTTTCAAACAGGGCACAGCCATTTGCTTGCTCCAGTTCTGGCTTACTGTCATTGTTTTGGGTGCCTCAGCTGATTTTTGGTGTGTTGAGTGGCAATTTCCTAAATGTTTTCTGGGTCAGAGTTGGTTTTGCCTTCTTCCTTCCCAAATTTTGTATTCTGACGCCATACAAACAAGAGGTTGGACAGAGGAGCCATTATGAAATAAAAAAAAAACACAAGAAATAGGAGTTTGAAGCTTAGAAATCTACAGGTAACACGACCAAGGTGAGATTTTGTGTTTTGGAAAATCAAATGGAACACTTTGGCTGAGGTGACACATATTAATTGCCTCCAAACTGAGTTTCACTGCGATTTTCAGGTTAATTCTGTCAGAATTCCACAGGCTGTCAGCTGGAGGGGTGGATGAATCCGGGAAAGATGGTTTCCTTGCGACTAAATCAAGCCCAATATCATTGTGGATTCTTGCATTTCTTTGGCTTTTTTCTCATCTTTCTTATTTATCATGGTTTGTAATAAATTTTCGGATGTGAGCTTTGGTTTTGAGGCTGGCATTTTGAGTTCAGGGCACCGGAGGAATGGTCCTTTTCAAACATGGCACAGCTGTTGGCCTGCTCCAATTCTGGCTTGCTGTCATTTTATTTTGGGTGCCTCAGCTTATTTGTGGTTTCTTGAGCGGCAATTTTCTGAATGTTTTCTGGGTCTGAGTTGCTTTTGCCTTCTTCCTTGTCAAATTTTGTATTCTGACGCAATACAAAAAAGAGTTTCAGCAGAGTAGCCATTATGAAATAAAAAACACAACAAATAGGCGTTTGAAGCTTAGAAATCTACAGGTAACACGACCAAGGTGAGGTTATGTGTTTTGGATAATAAAATATCTGAGGTGACAGATATTAATTGCTTCCAAACTGAGTTTCACTGCGATTTTCAGGTGAATTCAGTCAGAATTCCACAGGCAGTCAGCTGCAGTGGTCGATGAATCCAGGAACAGCCGGTTTCCTTGAGACTAAATCAAGCCCTATATCATTATGCATTCTTGGAATTCTTTGGCTTTTTTCTCATTTTCCTTATTTATCATGGTTTGTAATGAATTTTCTGATGTGAGCTTTGGTTTTGAGGCTGCAATATGGAGTTCAGGGTAACAGAGGAATGGTCTTTTTCAAACAGGGCACAGCTGTTGGCCTGCTCCAATTCTGGCTTGCTGTCATTGTTTTGTGTGCCTCAGCCGATTATTGGTCTTTTGAGCGGCAATTTACTACATGTTTTCTGGGCCTGAATTGGTTTTACCTTCTTCCTTCCCAAATTTTGTATTCTGACGCCATACAAACAAGAGTTTCGGCAGAGTAGCCATTATGAAATAAAAAACACAACAAATAGTCATTTGAAGCTTAGAAATCGACAGGTAACACGAGCAAGGTGAGTTTTTGTGTTTTCGAAAATAAAATGGAACACTTTGGCTGAGGTGACAGATATTAATTGCCTCCAAACTGAGTTTCACTGCAATTTTCAGGTGAATTCAGTCAGAATTCCACAGGCAGTCAGCTGGAGGGGTGGATGAATCTGGGAACAGCCGGTTTCCTTGCGATTGAATCAAGCCCAATATCATTATAGATTCTTGCATTTCTTTGGCTTTTTTCTTATTTTTCTTATTTATCATGGTTTGTAATAAATTTTCTGATGTGAGCTTTATTTTGAGGCTGCAATATAGACTTCAGTGCAGAAGAGAATGGTTCTTTTTCAATCAGGGCACACCTCTTTGCTTGCTCCAATCTGGTTTAATGTCATTGCTTTGGGTACCTCTGCTGACTTTTGGTTTCTTGAGCGGCAATTTCCTAAATGATTTCTGGCTGTGAGTTGGTTTTGCCTTCTTCCTTCCCAAATGTTGTATTCTGATGCAATACAAACAAGAGTTTGGTTAAAGTAGCCATTATGAAATAAAAAACACAACAAATAGTCGTTTGAAGCTTAGAACTCTACAGGTAACACGACCAAGGTGAGTTTTTGTGTTTTGGAAAAGAAAATGGAACACTTTGGCTGAGGTGACAGATATTAATTGCCTCCAATCTGAGTTTCACTGCGATTTTCAGCTGAATTCAGTCAGAATTCCACAGGCAGTCAGCTGCAGTGGTCGATGAATCCTGGAACAGCCGGTTTCCTTGAGACTAAATCAAGCCCAATATCATTATGCATTCTTGGAATTCTTTCGCTTTTTTCTCATTTTCCTTATTTTTCATGGTTTGTAATGAATTTCCTGATGTGAGCTTTGGTTTTGAGGCTGCAATATGGAGTTCAGGGCACTGGAGGAATGGTCTTTTTCAAACAGGGCACAGCTTTTGGCCTGCTCCAATTCTGGCTTGCTGTTATTGTTTTGAGTGCCTCAGCTGACTTTTGGTTTCTTGAGCTGCAATTTCCTACATGTTTTCTGAGTCTGAGTTGGTTTTGCCATTTTCCTTCCCAAATTTTGTATTCTGACGCCATATAAACAAGAGTTTGGGGCGAGTAGCCAGTGTGAAATACAAAACACAACAAATAGTCTTTTGAAGCTTAGAAATCTACAGGTAACACGACCAAGGTGAGTTTTTGTGTTTTGGAAAATCAAATGGAACACTTTGGCTGAGGTGACAGATATTAATTGCCTCCAAACTGAGTTTCACTGCGATTTTCAGGTAAATTCAGTCATAATTCCACAGGCAGTCAGCTGGAGGGGTTGATGAATCCGGGAACAGCCGGTTTCCTTGCAACTCAATCAAGCCCAATATCATTATGGATTCTTGCATTTCTTTGGCTTTTTTCTCATCTTTCTTATTTATCATGGTTTAAATGAATTTTCTGATGTGAGCTTTGGTTTTGAGTCTGCAATATGGAGTTCAGGGCACCGGAGGAATGGTCTTTTTCAAACAGGGCACAGCTGTTGGCCTGCTCCAATTCTGCCTTGCTGTCATTGTTTTGAGTGCCTCAGCCGATTTGTGGTTTTTTGAGCGGAAATTTCTTAAATGTTTTCTGGGTCTGAGTTGGTTTTGCCTTCTTCCTTCCCAAATTTTGTATTCTGACGCAATACAAACAAGAGTTTGGGCAGAGTGGCCATTATGAAATAAAAAACACTACAAATAGGCGTTCTAAGCTTAGAAATCTACAGGTAACACGACCAAGGGGAGTTTTTGTGTTTTGGAAAATACAATGGAACACTTTGGCTGATTTGAGAGATATTAATTGCCTCCAAACTGAGTTTCACTGCGATATTCAGGTTAATTCAGTCAGAATTCCACAGGCAGTCCGCTGAAGGGGTGGATGAATCCGGGAACAGCCGGTTTCCTTGCGACTAACTCAAGCCCAATATCATTATGGATTCTTGCATTTTTTGGCTTTTTTCTCCGTTTTCTTATTTATCATGGTTTGTAATGAATTTTCTGATGTGAGCTTTGGTTTTGAGGCTGGCATATTGAGTTCAGGGCACCGGAGGAATGGTCTTTTTCAAACAGGGCACAGCTGTTGGCATGCTCCAATTCTGCCTTGCTGTCATTGTTTTAAGTACCTCAGCCGATTTGTGGTTTCTTGAGCGGAAATTTTAAATGTTTTCTGGACAGAGTAGCCATTATGAAATAAAAAATACAACAAATAGGCGTTTGAAGCTTAGAAATCTACAGGTAACATGAGCAAGGTGAGTGTTTGTGTTTTAGATTATAAAATGGTCTGAGGTGACAGATATTAATTGCCTCCAAACTGAGTTTCACTGCGATTTTCAGGGTAATTCTGTCAGAATTCCACAGGCAGTCCGCTGGAGGGGTGGATGAATCCAGGAACAGCCGGTTTCCTTGCGACTAACTCAAAGACAATATCATTATGGATTCTTGCATTTGTTTGGCTTTTTTCTCATTTTTCTTATTTATCATGGTTTGCAATGCATTTTCTGATGTCAGCTTTGGTTTTGAGGCTGCAATATAGAGTTCAGGGCACCGGGGCAATGGTCTTTTTCAAACACGGCACAGCTATTGGCCTGCTACAATTCTGGCTTGCTGTCATTGTTTTGAGTGCCTCAGCCGATTAGTGGTTCTTGAGCGGCAATTTCCAAAATGTTTTCTGGGTCTGAGTTGGTTTTGCCTTCTTCCTTCCCAAATGTTGTATTCTGACACAATACAAACAAGTGTTTGGGCAGAGTAGCTATTATGAAATAAAAAACACAACAAATAGGCTTTTGAAGCTTAGAAATCTACAGGTAACACGACCAAGGTGAGTTTTTGTGTTTTGGAAAATCAAATGGAACACTTTGGCTGAGGTGACAGTTATTTACTGCCTCCAAACGGAGTTTCACTGTGATATTCAGGTTAATTCAGTCACAATTCCACAGGCAGTCAGCTGGAGGGGTGGATGAATCCGGGAACAGCCGGTTTCCTTGCGACTGAACCAAGCCCAATATCATTATGGATTCTTGCATTTCTTTGGCTTTTTTCTCATTTTTCTTATTTATCATGGTTTGTAATGAATTTTCTGATGTGAGCTTTGGTTTTGAGGCTGCAATATGGAGTTCAGGGCACCGGAGGAATAGTCTTTTTCAAACAGGGCACAGCTGTTGGCCTGCTCCAATTCTGGCTTGCTGTCATTGTTTTGAGTGCCTCAGCCGATTTGTGGTTTCTTGAGCGGCAATTTCCTAAATGTTTTCTGGGTCTGAGTTGGTTTTGCCTTCTTCCTTCCCAAATTTTGTATTCTGACGCAATACAAACAAGAGTTAGGGCAGAGTAGCCATTATGAAATAAAAAACACTACAAATAGGCGTTTGAAGCTCAGAAATCTACAGGTAACAGGACAAGATGAGGTTTTGTGTTTTGGCAAATAAAATGGAACACTTTGGCTGAGGTGACAGATAGTAATGGCCTCCAAACTGAGTTTCACTGCGATATTCAGGTTAATTCAGTCAGAATTCCACAGGCCGTCAGCTCGAGGGGTGGATGAATCTGGGAACAGCCAATTTCTTTGCGACTAAATCAAGCCCAATATCATTATGGATTCTAGCATTTCTTTGGCTTTTTTCTCATTTTTCTTATTTATCATGGTTTGTAATGCATTTTCTGATGTGAGCTTTGGTTTTGAGGCTGCAATATGGAGTTCAGGGCACAAGAGGAAGGTTATTTTTCAAAAAGGGCACAGCTGTTGACTTGCTCCAATTCTGCCTTGCTGTCATTGTTTTGGGTGCCTTAGCTGACTTTTGGTTTCTTGAGCGGCAATTTGCTAAATGTTTTCTGTGTCTGAGAGGTTTTTGCCTTCTTCCTTCCCAAATTTTGTATTGTGACACAATACAAACATGTGTTCAGACAGAGTACCGATTATGAAATAAAAAACACAACAAATAGGCGTTGAAGGTTATGATTCTACAGGTATCATGACCAAGGTGAGTTTTTGAGTTTTGAAAAATCAAATGGAACACTTTGGCTGAGGTGACAGATATTAATTGCCTTCAAACTGAGTTTCACTGCATTTTTCAGGTAAATTCAGTCATAATTCCACAGGCAGTCAGCTGGAGGGGTTGATGAATCCGGGAACAGCCGGTTTCCTTGCAACTCAATCAAGCCCAATATCATTATGGATTCTTGCATTTCTTTGGCTTTTTTCTCATCTTTCTTATTTATCATGGTTTAAATGAATTTTCTGATGTGAGCTTTGGTTTTGAGTCTGCAATATGGAGTTCAGGGCACCGGAGGAATAGTCTTTTTCAAACAGGGCACAGCTGTTGGCCTGCTCCAATTCTGCCTTGCTGTCATTGTTTTGAGTGCCTCAGCCGATTTGTGGTTTTTTGAGCGGCAATTTCTTAAATGTTTTCTGGGTCTGAGTTGGTTTTGCCTTCTTCCTTCCCAAATTTTGTATTCTGACGCAATACAAACAAGAGTTTGGGCAGAGTGGCCATTATGAAATAAAAAACACTACAAATAGGCGTTCTAAGCTTAGAAATCTACAGGTAACACGACCAAGGGGAGTTTTTGTGTTTTGGAAAATACAATGGAACACTTTGGCTGAGGTGACAGATATTAATTGCCTCCAATCTGAGTTTCACTGCGATTTTCAGCTGAATTCAGTCAGAATTCCACAGGCAGTCAGCTGCAGTGGTCGATGAATCCTGGAACAGCCGGTTTCCTTGAGACTAAATCAAGCCCAATATCATTATGCATTCTTGGAATTCTTTCGCTTTTTTCTCATTTTCCTTATTTTTCATGGTTTGTAATGAATTTCCTGATGTGAGCTTTGGTTTTGAGGCTGCAATATGGAGTTCAGGGCACTGGAGGAATGGTCTTTTTCAAACAGGGCACAGCTTTTGGCCTGCTCCAATTCTGGCTTGCTGTTATTGTTTTGAGTGCCTCAGCTGACTTTTGGTTTCTTGAGCTGCAATTTCCTACATGTTTTCTGAGTCTGAGTTGGTTTTGCCATTTTCCTTCCCAAATTTTGTATTCTGACGCCATACAAACAAGAGTTTGGGGCGAGTAGCCAGTGTGAAATACAAAACACAACAAATAGTCTTTTGAAGCTTAGAAATCTACAGGTAACACGACCAAGGTGAGTTTTTGTGTTTTGGAAAATCAAATGGAACACTTTGGCTGAGGTGACAGATATTAATTGCCTCCAAAGTGAGTTTCACTGCGATTTTCAGGTAAATTCAGTCATAATTCCACAGGCAGTCAGCTGGAGGGGTTGATGAATCCGGGAACAGCCGGTTTCCTTGCAACTCAATCAAGCCCAATATCATTATGGATTCTTGCATTTCTTTGGCTTTTTTCTCATCTTTCTTATTTATCATGGTTTAAATGAATTTTCTGATGTGAGCTTTGGTTTTGAGGCTGCAATATGGAGTTCAGGGCACCGGAGGAATGGTCTTTTTCAAACAGGGCACAGCTGTTGGCCTGCTCCAATTCTGCCTTGCTGTCATTGTTTTGAGTGCCTCAGCCGATTTGTGGTTTTTTGAGCGGCAATTTCTTAAATGTTTTCTGGGTCTGAGTTGGTTTTGCCTTCTTCCTTCCCAAATTTTGTATTCTGACGCAATACAAACAAGAGTTTGGGCAGAGTGGCCATTATGAAATAAAAAACACTACAAATAGGCGTTCTAAGCTTAGAAATCTACAGGTAACACGACCAAGGGGAGTTTTTGTGTTTTGGCAAATACAATGGAACACTTTGGCTGAGGTGACAGTTATTTACTGCCTCCAAACGGAGTTTCACTGCGATATTCAGGTTAATTCAGTCAGAATTCCACAGGCCGTCAGCTCGAGGGGTGGATGAATCTGGGAACAGCCAATTTCTTTGCGACTAAATCAAGCCCAATATCATTATGGATTCTAGCATTTCTTTGGCTTTTTTCTCATTTTTCTTATTTATCATGGTTTGTAATGCATTTTCTGATGTGAGCTTTGGTTTTGAGGCTGCAATATGGAGTTCAGGGCACAAGAGGAAGGTTATTTTTGAAAAAGGCACAGCTGTTGGCGTGCTCCAATTCTGCTTGCTGTCATTGTTTTGGGTGCCTTAGCTGACTTTTGGTTTCTTGAGCGGCAATTTGCTAAATGTTTTCTGTGTCTGAGAGGTTTTTGCCTTCTTCCTTCCCAAATTTTGTATTGTGACACAATACAAACATGTGTTCAGACAGAGTACCGATTATGAAATAAAAAACACAACAAATAGGCGTTGAAGGTTATGATTCTACAGGTATCATGACCAAGGTGAGTTTTTGAGTTTTGAAAAATTAAATGGAACACTTTGGCTGAGGTGACAGATATTAATTGCCTTCAAACTGAGTTTCACTGCATTTTTCAGGTTAATTCAGTCATAATTCCACAGGCAGTCAGCTGTGTAGGGGTGGATGAATGCAGGAACATCCGGTTTCCTTGCGACTAAATCAAGTCCAATATCATTATGGATTCTTGCATTTCTTTGGCTTTTTTCTCATTTTTCTTATTTGTAATGGTTTGTAATGCATTTTCTGATGTGAGCTTTGGTTTTGAGGCTGGCATATTGAGTTCAGGGCACAAGAGGATGGTTCTGTTTCAATCAGGGCACAGTTTTTGATTTGCTCCAATTCCGGCTTGCTGTCATTGTTTTGGATGCCTCAGAAGATTCGTGGTTTCTTGAGTGGCAATTTCATAAATGTTTTCTGTGTCTGAGTTGGATTTGCCTTCTTATTCCCAAATTTTGTATTCTGATGCAATGCAAAGAAGAGTTTGGACAGAGTAGCCATTATGAAATAAACAACACAACAAATAGGCATTTGAAGCTTGGAAATCTACAGGTAACAAGACCAAGGTGATTTTTTGTGTTTTGTAAAATCAAATGGAACACTTTGGCTGAGGTGACAGATATTAATTGCCTCCAATCTGAGTTTCACTGCGATTTTCAGCTGAATTCAGTCAGAATTCCACACGCAGTCAGCTGGAGTGTTGGATGAATCCGGGAACAGCCGGTTTCCTTGCAACTAAATCCAGTTCAATATCATTATGGTTTCTTGCATTTCTTGGCTTTTTTCTCATTTTTCTTATGTATCGTGGTTTGTAATGAATTTCCTGATGTGAGCTTTGGTTTTGAGGCTGGAATATGGAGTTCAGGGTACCGGAAGAATGGCCTTTTTCAATCAGGACTCAGCTGATTGCCTGCTCCAATTCTGGCTTGCTGTCATGGTTTTGGGAGCCTCAGTTGACTTTTGGTTTCTTGAGTGGCAATTTACTAAATGTTTTCTGGGTCCGAGTTGGCTTTGCCTTCTACCTTCCGAAATTTTGTATGTTGATGCAATACAAGCAAGATTTTGGACAGAGTAGCCATTATGAAATAAAAAACACAACAAATAGGCGTTTGACGCTTTGAAATCTATAGGTAACATGACTAAAGTGAGTTTTTTTGTTTTGGAAAATAAAATGGAACACTTTGGCTGAGGTGACAGATATTAATTGTCTCCAAACCGAATTTCACTGCCATTTTGAGGTTAATTCAGTCAGAATCCCTATTCACTCAGCTGGGAGTTGTGGATGAATCTGGAAACAGCTGTTTACTTAGGAATAAATCAAGCCCAATATCACTAAGAAAACTTGCATTTCTTTGGCTTTTTTCTGATTTTTCCTATTTATCATGGTTTGAAAAGAATTTTTTGATGTGAGCTTTGGTTTTGTGGCTGGCATATTGAGTTTAGGGCACAAGAGGAAGGTTCTTTTTCAATCAGGGCACAGCTGTTGGCGTGCTCCAATTCTGCTTGCTGTCATTGTTTTGGGTGCCTTAGCTGACTTTTGGTTTCTTGAGCGGCAATTTGCTAAATGTTTTCTGTGTCTGAGAGGTTTTTGCCTTCTTCCTTCCCAAATTTTGTATTGTGACACAATACAAACATGTGTTCAGACAGAGTACCGATTATGAAATAAAAAACACAACAAATAGGCGTTGAAGGTTATGATTCTACAGGTATCATGACCAAGGTGAGTTTTTGAGTTTTGAAAAATTAAATGGAACACTTTGGCTGAGGTGACAGATATTAATTGCCTTCAAACTGAGTTTCACTGCATTTTTCAGGTTAATTCAGTCATAATTCCACAGGCAGTCAGCTGTGTAGGGGTGGATGAATGCAGGAACATCCGGTTTCCTTGCGACTAAATCAAGTCCAATATCATTATGGATTCTTGCATTTCTTTGGCTTTTTTCTCATTTTTCTTATTTGTAATGGTTTGTAATGCATTTTCTGATGTGAGCTTTGGTTTTGAGGCTGGCATATTGAGTTCAGGGCACAAGAGGATGGTTCTGTTTCAATCAGGGCACAGTTTTTGATTTGCTCCAATTCCGGCTTGCTGTCATTGTTTTGGATGCCTCAGAAGATTCGTGGTTTCTTGAGTGGCAATTTCATAAATGTTTTCTGTGTCTGAGTTGGATTTGCCTTCTTATTCCCAAATTTTGTATTCTGATGCAATGCAAAGAAGAGTTTGGACAGAGTAGCCATTATGAAATAAACAACACAACAAATAGGCATTTGAAGCTTGGAAATCTACAGGTAACAAGACCAAGGTGATTTTTTGTGTTTTGTAAAATCAAATGGAACACTTTGGCTGAGGTGACAGATATTAATTGCCTCCAATCTGAGTTTCACTGCGATTTTCAGCTGAATTCAGTCAGAATTCCACACGCAGTCAGCTGGAGTGTTGGATGAATCCGGGAACAGCCGGTTTCCTTGCAACTAAATCCAGTTCAATATCATTATGGTTTCTTGCATTTCTTGGCTTTTTTCTCATTTTTCTTATGTATCGTGGTTTGTAATGAATTTCCTGATGTGAGCTTTGGTTTTGAGGCTGGAATATGGAGTTCAGGGTACCGGAAGAATGGCCTTTTTCAATCAGGACTCAGCTGATTGCCTGCTCCAATTCTGGCTTGCTGTCATGGTTTTGGGAGCCTCAGTTGACTTTTGGTTTCTTGAGTGGCAATTTACTAAATGTTTTCTGGGTCCGAGTTGGCTTTGCCTTCTACCTTCCGAAATTTTGTATGTTGATGCAATACAAGCAAGATTTTGGACAGAGTAGCCATTATGAAATAAAAAACACAACAAATAGGCGTTTGACGCTTTGAAATCTATAGGAAACATGACTAAAGTGAGTTTTTTTGTTTTGGAAAATAAAATGGAACACTTTGGCTGAGGTGACAGATATTAATTGTCTCCAAACCGAATTTCACTGCCATTTTGAGGTTAATTCAGTCAGAATCCCTATTCACTCAGCTGGGAGTTGTGGATGAATCTGGAAACAGCTGTTTACTTAGGAATAAATCAAGCCCAATATCACTAAGAAAACTTGCATTTCTTTGGCTTTTTTCTGATTTTTCCTATTTATCATGGTTTGAAATGAATTTTCTGATGTGAGCTTTGGTTTTGTGGCTGGCATATTGAGTTTAGGGCACAAGAGGAAGGTTCTTTTTCAATCAGGGCACAGCTGTTGGCGTGCTCCAGTTCTGCTTGCTGTCATTGTTTTGGATTCCTTAGCTGATTTGTGGATTCTTTTTCTGCAGTTTCCTAAATGTTTTCTGGGTCTGAGTCGGATTTGCCTTCTTATTCCCAAATTTTGTATTCTGACGCAATACAAGCAAGATTTTGGACAGAGTAGCCATTATGAAAGAAAAAAAAAAACACAGTAAATTGCCCTTTCAGGATTAGAAGTCTACAGGCAACACGACAAAGATGAGTTTTTGTGTTTTGGAAAATGACATGGAACACTTCTGCTGAGGGGACAGATACTAATTCCCTCCAAATTGAGTGTGAGTGCGATTTTGAGGTGAATTGAGTCAGAATTCCAAAGTCAGTCTGTGGAAGGGGGGTTGAATCCGTAAACAGCCTGTTTCCTTCTGTCTAAATCCAGCCAAATACCACAAAGGACTCTTGAATTACTTTGGCTTTCTCAGATTTCCCTTATTTATCATTGTTTGTAATGATTTTTTTTGTGAGCTTTGGTTTTGAGGCTGGAATATGGAGTTCAGGGCACTGGATTAATGGTCTAGTTCAATCAGGGCACAGCTGTTGGCTTGCTCCAATTCTGGCTTGCTTTCAAGGTTTTGGGTGCCTCAGTCCATTTGTGGTTTCTTGAGCGGCAATTTCCTACATGTTTTCTGGCTCTGAGTAGGTTTTGCCTTCTTCCTTCCCAAATTTTGTATTCTGGCGTAATACAAACAAGAGTTTGGACAGAGTAGCCATTATGAAATAAAAAACACAACAAATATGCGTTTGAAGCTTATATATGTACTGGTCACAAGACCAAGGTATGATTTTTTGTTTTCGAAATTAAAATTGAACCCTCTGGCTGAGGTGACAGATACTAATTGCCTCCAAAACCGAGTTTCACTGCGATTTTCAGATTAATTCAGTTAATTCAGTTAGGATTCCACAGGCTTGCGTTTCTTTGGCTTTTTCTCAATTCCCTTATTTATCATGGTTTGTAATGAATTTTCTGATGTGAGCTTTGGTTTTGAGGCTGGAATATGGAGTTCAGGGTACTGGAGGAATGGTCTTTTTCAAACAGGGCACAGCTGTTGGCTTGCTCCAATTCTGGCTTGCTGTAATTGTTTTGGGTGCCTCAGCTCAATTTTGGTTTGTTGAGCGGCAATTTCCTAAATGTTTTCTTGGTCTGATTTGGTTTTGCCTTCCTCCTTCCCAAATTTTGTATTCTGACGCCATACAAACATGAGTTTGGGCAGAGTACCGATTATGAAATACAAAACACAAGAAATGGGCATTTGAAGCTTAAAAATCTACAGGATACATGACCAAGGTGTGTTTTTGTGTTTTGGAAAAAAAAATGTTACACTTTGGCTGAGGTCAAAGATATTAGTTGACTCCAAACTGAGTTTCACTGCGATTTTCAGGGTAATTCAGTCAGAATTCCACAGGCAGACAGCTGGAGGTATGGATGAATCTGGGGACAGCCGGTTTCCTTGCGACTAAATCAAGCCCAATATCATTAAGGATTCTTGCATTTCTTTGGCTTTTTTCTCTTTTTTCTTATTTATCATGGTTTGTAATGAATTTTCTGATGTGAGCTTTGGTTTGGAGGCTGGCATATTGAATTCAGGGCACAAGAGGAAGGTTCTTTTTCAATCAGGGCACAGCTGTTGGCTTGCTCCAATTCTGGCTTGCTGTCATTGTTTTGGGAACCTCAGCCGATTTGTGGATTCTTGAGCGGCAATTTCCTTAATGTTTTCTGGGTCTGAGTCGGTTTTGCCTTCTTATTCCCATATTTTGTATTCTGATGCAATACAAGCAAGATTTTGGAGAGTAGCCATTATGAAAGAAAAAAAAAAAAAACAGCAAATTGCCCTTTCAGGATTAGAAATCTACAGGCTACACGACCAAGATGAGTTTCTGTGTTTTGGAAAATGACAAGGAACACTTCTGCTGAGGGGACAGATTCTAATTCCCTCCAAATTGAGTGTGAGTGCGATTTTGAGGTGAATTCAATCAGAATTCCAAAGTCTGTCTGTGGAAGGGGGGATGAATCTTTAAACAACCAGTTTCTTTGTGTCTAAATCCAGCCAAATACCACAAAGGACTCTTGAATTTCTTTGGCTTTCTCAGATTTCCCTTATTTATCATGGTTTGTAATGAATTTTCTGATGGGAGCTTTGGTTTTGAGGCTGCAATGTGGAGTTCTGGGCACTGGATTAATGGTCTTGTTCAATCAGGGCACAGCTGTTGGCTTTCTCCAATTCTGTCTTGCTTTCAAGGTTTTGGGTGCCTCAGCCGATTTGTGGTTTCTTGAGCGGCAATTTCCTACATGTTTTCTGGCTCTGAGTTGGTTTTGCCTTCTTCCTTCCCCAATTTAGTATTCTGATACAATGCAAAGAAGAGTTTGTACAGAGTAGCCATTATGAAATAAACAACACAACAAATACGCGTTTCAAGATTTTAAATCTGCAGGTAACACGACCAAAGTGAGATTTTTGTTTTGGAAAATCAAATGGAACACTTTGGCTGAGGTGACAGATATTAATTGCCTCCAAACGGAGTTTCACTGCGATTTTCAGGTTCATTCTGTGAGAATTACACAGGCAGTCAGCTTTAGGCATGGATGAATCCGGGAACTGCTGGCTTCCTTGCGACTAAATCAAGCCCAATAACATTATGGATTCTTGCATTTCTTTGGCTTTTTTTCTGATTTTTCTTATTTATCATTGTTTGTAATGAATTTTCTGATGTGAGCTTTGGTTTTGAGGCTGGCATATTGAGTTCAGGGCACAAGAGGAAGGTTCTTTTTCAATCAGGGCACAGCTGTTGGCTTGCTCCAATTCTGGCTTGCTGTCCTTGTTTTGGGTGCCTCAGCCGATTTGTGGTTTCTTGAGCGGCAATTTCCTAAATGTTTTCTGGGTCTGAGTTGGTTTTCCCTTTTCCTTCCCACATTTTGTATTCTGACGCAATACAAACAAGAGTTTGGACAGAGTAGCCATCATGAAATAAAAAAAAAAAAAACAATAAATTAGCGTTTGAAGCTTATGAATCTAAGGGTAACACGACCAAGGTGAGTTTTTGAGATTTGGAAAATCAAATGGAACACTTTGGCTGAGGTGACTGATATTATTGCCTCCAAACTGAGTCTTACTGCAATTTTCAGGTTAATTCACTCAGAATTCCACAGGCAGTCAGCTGGAGGGGTGGATGAATCCGGGAACAGCCGGTTTCCTTGCAACTAATTCAAGCCACTATGATTAGGGATTCTTGCATTTCTTTGGCTTTTTTCTCTTTTACCTTATTTATGATGATTTGTAATGAATTTTCTGATGTGAGCTTTGGTTTTGAGGCTGGCATATTGAGTTCAGGGCACAAGAGGAAGGTTCTTTTTCAATCAGGGCACAGCTGTTGGCTTGCTCCAATTCTGGCTTGCTGTCATTGTTTTGGGAACCTCAGCCGATTTGTGGTTTCTTGAGCGGCAATTTCCTTAATGTTTTCTGGGTCTGAGTCGGTTTTGCCTTCTTATTCCCATATTTTGTATTCTGATGCAATACAAGCAAGATTTGGACAGAGTAGCCATTATGAAAGAAAAAAAAAACACAGAAATTGCCCTTTCAGGATTAGAAATCTACAGGCAACTCGACCAAGATGAGTTTCTGTGTTTTGGAAAATGACATGGAACCCTTCTGCTGAGGGGACAGATTCTAATTCCCTCCAAATTGAGTGTGAGTGCAATTTTGAGGTGAAATCAATCAGAATTCCAAAGTCAGTCAGTGGAAGGGGGGGATGAATCTTTAAACAGCCAGTTTCCTTGTGTCTAAATGCAGCCAAATATCACTAAGAACTCGTGCATTTCTTTGGCTTTTCTCTCATTTTTCTGATTTATCATGGTTTCTAATGAATTTTCTGATGTGAGCTTTGGTTTTGAGGCTGGCATATTGAGTTCAGGGCACCGGATCAATGGTCTTTTTCAAACAGGACACAGCTGTTGGCTTGTTGCAATTCTGGCTTGCTGTCATTGTTTTGCGTGCCTCAGCTGTTTTTGGTTTCTTTAGCGGCAATTTCCTACATGTTTTCTGGGTCTGAGTTGGTTTTGCCTTCTTCCTTTCCAAATTTTCTATTCTGACGTAATACAAACAAGAGTTTGGACAGAGTAGCCATTATGAAATAAAAAACACAACAAATATGCGTTTGAAGCTTATATATGTACAGGTAACACAAGCAAGGTAAGTTTTTGTGTTTTCGAAAGTAAAATTGAACACTCTGGCTGAGATGACAGATATTAATTGCCTCCAAAACCGAGTTTCACTGCGATTTTTTTGTTAATTCATTCAGAAACCAAAGACACTCAGTTGGGAGGTTTGGATGAATCTGGAAACAGCCGTTTACATGGCCATAATTCAAGCCCAATATCCCTGAGAACTCCTGCATTTCTTTGGCTTTTTTCTCATTTTTCTTATTTATCATGGTTTGTAATGAATTTTCTGATGTGAGCTTTGCTTTTGAGGCTGGCATATTGAGTTCAGGGCACAAGAGGAAGGTTCTCTTTCAATCAGGGCACAGCTGTTGGCTTTCTCCAATTCTGGCTTGCTGTAATTGTTGTGGGTTCCTCAGCTGACTTTTGGTTTCTTGAGTGGAAATTTCCTAAATGTTTTCTGGGTCTGACACGGTTTTTCCTTCTTAATCCCAAATTTTGTATTCTGACGCAATACAAACAAGAGTTTGGACAGAGTATCAATGATGAAATAAAAAACACAACAAATAGGCATTTGAAGCTTAGAAATCTACAGGTAAGAATACTAAGGTGAGTTTTTGAGTTTTGGAAAATAAAATGGAACACTTTGGCTGAGGTGACAGATATTAATTGCCTCCAAACCGAGTTTCACTGCGATTTTCAGGTTAATTCATTCAGAAACCACAGACACTCAGCTGGGAGGTGTGGATGAATCTGGAAACAGCCGTTTACATGGCAATAAATCAAGCCCAATATTACTAAGAACTCCTGCATTTCTTTGGCTTTTTTCTCATTTTTCTGATTTATAATGGTTTGCAATGAATTTTCTGATGTGAGCTTTGGTTTTGAATCTGCTATATTGAGCTCAGGGCACAAGAGGAAGGTTCTTTTTCAATCAGGGCACAGCTGTTGGCCTGCTCCAATTCTGGCTTGCTGTCATTGGTTTAGGTGCCCCAGCCGATTTGAGGTTTCTTGAGCAGCAATTTCCTAAATGTTTTCTGGGTCTGAGTTGGTTTTGCCTTCTTCCTCCCCAAATTTTGTATTCTGACGCAATACAAACAAGAGTTTGGACAGAGTAGCCATTATGAAATAAGAAACACAACACATAGGTATTTGAAGCTTATAAATCTACAGGTAACACGAACAAGGTGAGTTTTTGTGTTTTGGAAAATAAAATGGAACACTTTGGCTGAGGTGACAGTTATATATTGCCTCCAAACTGAGTTTCACTGCGAATTTCAGGTTAATTTAGTCAGAAGTCTACAGGCAGTCAGCTTTAGGGTTGGATGAATCCGGGAATAGCCGGTTTCCTTGAGACTAAATCAAGCCCAATATCATTATGGATTCTTGCATTTCTTTTGCTTTTTTCTCATTTTTCTTATTTATCATGGTTTGTAATGAATTTTCTTGTGTGATCTTTGGTTTTGAGGCTGGCATATTGAGTTCAGGGCACCAGAGGAATGGTCTTTTTCAAACAGGGCTCAGCTGTTGGCTTGCTCCAATTCGGCTTGCTGTCGTTTTTTTTGTGTCCCTCAGCCAATTTGTGGATTCTTGAGTGGTAATTTCCTAAATGTTTTCTGGGTCTGAGTTGGTTTTGCCTTCTTATTCCCTAATTTTGTATTCTGATGCAATACAAGCAAGATTTTGGACAGAGTAGCCATTATGAAAGAAAAAAAAACACCAAATTACCCTTTCAGGATTAGAAATCTACAGGCAACATGAGCAAGATGAGTTTCTGTGTTTTGGAAAATAACATGGAACACTTCTGCTGAGGGGACAGATAGTAATTCCCTCCAAATTGAGTGTGAGTGCGATTTTGAGGTGAATTGAGTCAGAATTCCAAACTCAGTCTGTGGAAGGGGGGGATGAATCTTTAAACAGCCAGTTTCCTTCTGTCTAAATCCACCCAAATATCACAAAGGACTCTTGCATTTCTTTGGATTTTTCACATTTCCCTTATTTATCATGGTTTGTAATGAAATTTCTGATGTGAGCTTTAGTTTTGAGGCTGGCATATTGAGTTCAGGGCACAAGAGGAAGGTTCTTTTTCAATCAGGGCACAGCTGTTGGCTTGCTCCAATTCTGGCTTGCTGTGCTTGTTTTGGGTGCCTAGGCTGACTTTTGGTTACTTGAGCGGCAATTTCCTAAATGTTTTCTGGGTCTGAGTTGGTTTTGCCCTCTTCCCAAATTTTGTATTCTGACGCCATACAAACAAGAGTTTGGGCAGAGTAGCCATTATGAAATAAAAAACACAACAAATAGGCGTTGGAAGCTTAGAAATCTACAGGTAACTCAACCAAGGTGAGGTTTTGTGTTTTGGAAAATGAAATGGAAGACTTTGGCTGAGGTGACAGATATTAATTGCCTCCAAACTAAGTTTCACTGTGATTTTCAGGTGAATTCAGTGAGAATTCCACAGGCAGTCAGCTGGAGGGGTGGATGAATCCGGGAACAGCCGGTTTCCTTGCGACTAAATCCAGCCCAATATCATTATGGATTCTTGCATGTCTTTGTCTATTTTCTCATTTTTCTTATTTATCATGGTTTGTAATGAATTTGCTGATGTGTTCTTTGGTTTTGAGGCTGCAATATGGAGTTCAGGGAACCTGAGGAATGGTCTTTTTCAATCAGGGCACAGCTGTTGCCTTGCTCCAATTCTCGCTTGCTGTCATTGGTTTGGGTGCCTCAGCCAATTTGTCGTTTCCTCAGTGGCAATTTCCTAAATGTTTACTGGTTCTGAGTTGGTTTTGCCTTCTTCCTTCCCAAATTTTGTATTCTGAAGAAATATAAACAAGAGTTTAGACAGAGTAGCCATTATGAAATTAAAAGCACAACAAATAGGCGTTTGAAGCTTAGAAATCTACAGGTAACACGACTAAGGTGAGTTTTTGTGTTTTGGAAAATAAAATGGAACACTTTGGCTGAGGTGACAGATATTAATAGTCTCCAAACTGAGTTTCACTGCAATTTTCAGGTTAATTCATTCAGAAGTCCACAGGCAGTCATCTGGAAGGGTGGATGAATCTGGGAATAGCCGGTTTCGTTGTGACTGAATCAAGCCCAATATCATTATGGATTCTTGCATTTCCTTGGCTATTTTCTCATTTTTCTTTTTATCATGGTATGTAATGAATTTTCTGATGTGAGCTTTGGTTTTGATGCTGGCATATTGGGTTCAGGGCACAAGAGGAAGGTTCTTTTTCAATCAGGGCACAGCTATTGGTTTGCTACAATTCTGTCTTGCTTTAAAGGTTTTGGGTGCCTCAGCGTTGTTGTTTTTTGATCCACATTTTCTGAATGTTTTCTGGGTCTGAGTTGGTTTTGCCTTCTTCCTTCCCAAATTTTCTATTCTGACGCAATACAAACAAGAGTTTGGACAGAGTAGCCATTATGAAATTAAAAACACAACATTACGCGTTTGAAGCTTAGAAATCGATAGGTAACACGTCCAAGGTGAGTTTTTGTGTTTTAGAAAGTGTCATGGAACACTTCTGCTGAGGGGACAATTTCTAATTCCCTCCAAAGTGAGTTTCACTGCGATTTCCAGGTTAATTCAGTCAGAATACACATTCACTCAGCTGGGAGGTGTGGAAGAATCTGGAAACAGCAGTTTACATGGGAATACATGAAGCCCAATATCACTAAGAACTCCTGCATTTCTTTGGCTTTTTTCTCATTTTTCTTATTTATCATGGTTTGTAATGAATTTTCTGATGTGAGCTTTGGTTTTGAGGCTGCAATATGGAGTTCAGGGCACAAGAGGAAGGTTCTTTTTCAATCAGGGCACAGCTGTTGGCTTGCTCCAATTCTGGCTTGCTGTCCTTGTTTTGGGTGCCTCAGCTGACTTTTGGTTTCTTGAGCGGCAATTTCCTAAATGTTTTCTTGGTCGGAGTTGGTTTTGCCTTCTTCCTTCCCAAATTTTGTATTCTGACGCAATATAAACTAGAGTTTGGACAGAGTAGCCATTATGAAATAAAAAACACAACACATAGGCGTTTGAAGCTTAGAAATCTACAGGTAACACGACCAAGGTGAGTTTTTGTGTTTTGGAAAATCAAATGGAACACTTTGGCTGAGGTGACAGATATTAATTGCCTCCAAACTGAGTTTCACTGTGATTTTCAGGTTAATTCAGTGAGAATTGCACAGGCAGTCACCTGGAGGGGTGGATGAATCCAGGACTAGCCAGATTTCTTACGACTAAATCAAGCCCAATATCATTATGGATTCTTGCATTTCCTTGTCTTTTTTCTCTTTTTTCTTATTTATCATGGTTGGTAATGAATTTTTGATGTGAGCTTTGGATTTGAGGCTGCAATAAGAACTTCCGGGCACAAGAGGAAGGTTCTTTTTCAATCAGGGCACAGCTGTTGGCTTGCTCCAATTCTGGCTTGCTGTCATTGTTTTGGGTGCCTCCGCCGATTTGAGGTTTCTTGAGTGGCAATTTCCTAAATGTTTTCTGGGTCTGACACGGTTTTTTCTTCTTATTCCCAAATTTTTTATTCTGACTCAATACAAACAAGAGTTTGGACAGAGTAGCCATTATGAAATAAAAACACAACAAATAGGCGTTTGAAGCTTAGAAATCTACAGGTAACACGACCAAGGTGAGTTTTTGTGTTTTGGAAAATAAAATGGAACACTTTGGCTCAGGTGACATATATTAATTTCCTCCAAACTGAGTTTCCCTGTGATTTTCAGGTTAATTCAGTGAGAATTGCCTAGGCAGTCACCTCGAGGGGTGGACGAATCCAGGAATGGCCGGATTCCTTACAACTAAATCAATCCCAATATCATTATGGATTCTTGCATTTCTTTGGCTTTTTTCTCATTTTTGTTATGTATGATGGTTTGTAATGAATTTTCTGATGTGCGCTTTGTTTTTGTGGTTGGCATATTGAGTTCAGGGCACAAGAGGATGGTTCTTTTTCAATCAGGGCACAGCTGTTGGCTTGCTCCAATTCTGGCTTGCTGTCATTGTTTTGGGTGCTTCAGCCGATTTGTGGTTACTTGAGTGGTAATTTACTAAATGTTTTCTGGGTCTGAGTTGGTTTTGCCTTGTTATTCCCAAATTTTGTATTCTGATGCAATACAAGCAAGATTTTGGACAGAGTAGCTATTATGAAAAAAAAGAAAATACGGCAAAAAGCCCTTTCAGGATTCAAAAGCTACAGGGAACAAGACCAAGATGAGTTTCTGTGTTTTGGATAATGACTTGGAACACTTCTGCTGAGGGGACAGATTCTAATTACCTTCCAATTGAGTGTGAGTGCGATTTTGAGGTGAATTCCATCAGAATTCCAAAGTCAGTCTGTGGAAGGGGTTGATGAATCTGGAAACAGCCAGTTTCCTTGTGTCTAAATCCAGCCAAATATCACAAAGGACTCTTGCATTTATTTGACTTTTTCACATTTCCCTTATTATCAAGGTTTGTAATGAATATTCTGATGTGAGCTTTGGTTTTGAGACGGCAATATGGAGTTCAGGGCACGAGAAGAATGGTCTTTTTAAAACAGGGCACAGCTGTTAGCTTGCTCCAATTCTGGGTTGCTGTCATTGGTTTTGGGGTTTCAGCTGACTTTTGGTTTCTTGAGCGGCAATTTCCTAAATGTTTTCTGGGTCTGAGTTGGTTTTGCCTTCTTCCTTCCCAAATTTTGTATTCTGACACAATGCAACAAATAGACATTTACAGATTATAAATCTGCTGGTAACACGCCAATATGATTTTTTTTGTTTTGGAAAATAAAATGGAACACTTTGGCTGAGGTGACAGATATTAATTGCCTCCAAACTTAGTTTCACTGCGATTTTCTGATAAATTCAGTCGGAATTCCACAGGCAGTCAGCTGGAGCTGTGGATGAATCTGGGAACAGCCGATTTCCTTGCGACTAAATCAAGCCCAATATCATTATGGATTCTTGCATTTCTTTGGCTTTTTTCTCATCTTTCTTATTTATCATGGTTTGTAATGAATTTTCTGGTGTGAGCTTTGGTTTTGAGGCTGGCATATTGAGTTCAGGGCACAAGAGGAAGGTTCTTTTTCAATCAGGGCACAGCTGTTGGCCTTCTCCAATTCTGGCTTGCTGTCATTGTTTGGGTGCCTCAGGAGATTTGTGGTTTCTTGAGTGCCAATTTCCTAAATGTTTTCTGGGTCTGAGTCGGTTTTGCCTTCTTATTCCCAAATTTTGTATTCTGATGCAATACAAGCAAGATTTGGACAGAGTAGCCATTATGAAAGAAAAAAAAACACATCAAATTGCCCTTTCAGAATGAGAAATGTAGGCAATATGAACAAGATGTGTTTCTGTGTTTTCGAAAATGACATGGAACCCTTTTGCTGAGGGGACAGATTCTAATTCCCTCCAAATTTGGTTTCTTGTGTGGCATTTTCCTGAAAGTTTTCTGGGTCTGTGTTGGTTTTGCCTTTTTCCTTCCCAAATTTTGTATTCTGTCGCAGTAGAAACAAGAGTTTGGACAGAGTAGCCATTTTGTAATGAAAAACACAACAAATAGGCATTTGTAGCTTAGAAATCTACAGGTAACACGACCAAGGTGAGCTTTTGTGTTTTGGAAAATAAAATGGAACACTTTGGCTGAGGTGATAGATATTAATTGCCTCCAAACAGAGTTTCACTGTGATTTTCAGGTTAATTCAGTCAGAATTCCACAGGCAGTTAGATGGAGGGGTGGATGAATCCGGGAACAGCCAGTTTCCTTGCAACTGAATCAAGCCCAATATCATTCTGGATTCTTGCATTTCTTTGCCTTTTTTCTCATTTTTGTTATTTATCATGATATGTAATGAATTTTCTGATGTGAGCTTTGGTTTTGAGGCTGCAATATGGAGTTCAGGCCACCGGGGGAATGGTCTTTTCCAAACAGGGCACAGCTGTAGGCCTGCTCCAATTCTGGCTTGCTGTCATTGTTTTGGGTGCCTCAGCTGAATTTGGATTTTTGAATGGCAATTTCCTAAACGTTTTCTGTGTCTGAGTTGGTTTTGTCCTCTTCCTTCCCAAATTTTGTATTCTGACGCAATACAAACAAGAGTTTGGACAGAGTAGCCATTATGAAATAAAAAAAAAACATAAAATAGGTGTTTTAAGCTACAGGTAACACGACCAAGGTGAGATTTTGTGTTTTGAAAAAATAAAATGGAACACTTAGGCTGTGGTGACAGATATTAACTGCCTTCGTTCAGGTTAATTCAGTCAGAATTCCACAGGCAGTCAGCTGGAGGGGTGGATGAATCTGGGAACAGCCGGTTTCCTTGCGACAGTATCAAGGCCAATATCATTCTGGATTCTTGCATTTCTTTGACTTTTTTTCTCATTTTTCTTATTTATCATGGTTTGTAATGAATTTTCTGATGTGAGCTTTGGTTTTGAGGCTGGCATATTGAGTTCAGGGCACAAGAGGAAGGTTCTTTTTCAAACAGGGCACAGCTGTTGGCTTGCTCCAATTCTGGCTTGCTGTCATTGTTTTGGGTGCCCCAGCCGATTTGTGGTTTCTTGAGTGCCAATTTCCTAAATGTTTTCTGGGTCTGAGTCGGTTTTGCCTTCTTATTCCCAAATTTTGTATTCTGATGCAATACAAGCAAGATTTTGGAGAGTAGCCATTAGGAAATAAAAAACACAACAAATAGGCTTTTGAAGATACAGGTAACACGACCAAGGTGAGATTTTGTGTTTTAGAAAATAAAATGGCACACTTTGGCTGTGGTGACAGATATTAACTGCCTCCGTTCAGGTTAATTCAGTCAGAATTCCACAGGCAGTCAGCTGGATGGGTGGATGAATCCGGGAACAGCCGGTTTCCTTGCAACTAAATCCAGCCCAATATCATTCTTGATTCTTGCATTTCTTTGTCTATTTTCTCATTTTTCTTATTTATCATGGTTTGTAATGAATTTTCTGATGTGAGCTTTGGTTTTGAGGCTGCAGTATGGAGTTCAGGGCACCGAAGGAATGGTCTTTTTCAATCAGGGTACAGCTGTTGGCCTGCTCCAATTCTGGCTTGCTGTCATTGTTTTGGGTGCCTCCGCCGATTTGAGGTTTCTTGAGTGGCAATTTCCTAAACGGTTTCTGAGTCTCAGTTGGTTTTGTCCTCTTCCTTCCCAAATTTTGTATTCTGACGCAACAGAAACAAGAGTTTGGACAGAATAGCCATTATGAAATAAAAAACACATCAAATAGGCTTTTGAAAGCTACAGGTAACACGACCAAGGTGAGATTTTGTTTTGGAATATGAAATGGAACACTTTGGCTGTGGTGACAGATATTAACTGCCTCCGTTCAGGTTAATTCAGTCAATATTCCTCAGGCATCAGCTGGAGAGGTGGATGAATCTGGGAATATACGGTTTCCTTGTGACTAAATCAAGCCCAATATCATTATGAATTCTTGAATTTCTTTGGCCTTTTTCTCATTTTTCTTAATTTTAGTGGTTTGTAATGAATTTTCTGATGTGAGCTTTGGTTTTGAGGCTGGCATATGGAGTTCAGGGCACAAGAGGAAGGTTCTTATTCAATCAGGTCACAGCTGTTGGCTTGCTCCAATTCTGGCTTGCTGTCATTGTTTTGGGTGCCTCCGCCGATTTGAAGTTTCTTGAGCATCAATATCCTAAATGTTTTCTTGGTCTGAGTTGGTTTTCCTTCTTCCTTCCCAAATTTTGTATTCTGACACAATACAAACAAGAGTTTGGACAGAGTAGCCATTAGGAAATAAAAAACACAATAAATAGGCTTTTGAAGCTACAGGTAACACGACCAAGGTGAGATTTTGTGTTTTGGAAAATCAAATGGAACAAGTTGGCTGTGGTGACAGATATTAACTGCCTCCGTTCAGGTTAATTCAGTCAGAATTCCACAGGCAGTCAGCTGGAGGGGTGGATGAATCCGGGAATAGCCGGTTTCCTTGCAACTAAATGAAGCCCAATATCATTATGGATTCTTGCATTTCTTTGGCTTTATTCTGATATTTCTTATTTATCATGGTTTGTAATGAATTTTCTGATGTGAGCTTTGGTTTTGAGGCTGCAATATGGAGTTCAGGGCACCGGAGGAATGGTCTTTTTCAATCAGGGCACAGCTGCTGGCTTGCTCCAATTCTGGCTTGCTGTCATTGTTTTGGGTGCCTCCGCCGATTTGAGGTTTCTTGAGTGGCAATTTCCTAAACGTTTTCTGAGTCTCAGTTGTTTTTGTCCTCTTCCTTCCCAAATTTTGTATTCTGACGTAATACAAGCAAGATTTTGGACAGAATAGACATTATGAAATAAAAAACACATCAAATAGGCTTTTGAAAGCTACAGGTAACACGACCAAGGTGAGATTTTGTGTTTTGGAAAAAGATATGGAACACTTTTGCTGAGGTGACAGATATTAATTGCCTCCAAACCGAGTTTCACAGCGAATTTCATTTTAATTCAGTCAGAAACCACAGACACTCAGCTGGGAGGGATAGAAGAATCTGGAAACAGCCATTAACAAGGGAATAAATCAAGCCCAATATCACTAAGAACTCCTGCATTTCTTTGGATTTTTTCTGATTTTTCTTATTTATCATGGTTTGTAATGAATTTTCTGATGTGAGCTTTGGTTTTGAGGCTGCAATATCGAGTTCAGGACACCGGAGGAATGGTCTTTTTCAATCAGGGCACAGCTGTTGGCTTGCTCCAATTCTGTCTTGCTTTCAAGGTTTTGGCTTCCTCAGCGGCCCTTTGTTTCTTGAGCGGCAATTTCCTAAATGTTTTCTGGGTCTGAGTTGGTTTTGCCTTCTTCCTTCCCAAATTTTGTAATCTGACGCAATACAAACAAGAGTTTGGGCAGAGTAGCCATTATGAAATAAAAAACACGACAAATATGCGTTTGAAGCTTAGAAATCTACAGGTAACACAACCAAGGTGAGTTTTTGTATTTTGGAAAATCAAATGGAACACTTTGGCTGAGGTGACAGATATTAATTGCCTCCAAACTGAGTTTCCCTGCGATTTTCAGGTTAATTCAGTCAGAATTCCACAAGCAGTCAGCTGGAGGGGTGGATGAATCTGGGAACAGCCGGTTTCCTTGCAACTAAATCAAGCCGAATATCATTCTGGATTCTTGCATTTATTTGGCTTTTTTCTCATTTTTCTTATTTATCATGGTTTGTAATGAATTTTCTGATGTGAGCTTTGGTTTTGAGGCTGCAATATGGAGTTCAGGCCACCGGGGGAATGGTCTTTTTCAAACAGGGCACAGCTGTTGGCTTCCTCCAATTCTGGCTTGCTGTCATTGTTTTGGGTTCCTCAGCGGCCGTTTGTTTCTTGAGCGGCAATTTCCTAAATGTTTTCTGGGTCTGAGTTGGTTTTGCCTTCTTCCTTCCCAAATTTTGTAATCTGACGCAATAGAAACAAAAGTTTGGGCAGAGTAGCCATTATGAAATAAAAAACACAACAAATAGGCGTTTGAAGCTTAGAAATCTACAGGTAACACAACCAAGGTGAGCTTTTGTGTTTTGGAAAATCAAATGGAACACTTTGGCTGAGGTGACAGATATTAATTGCCTCCAAATTGAGTTTCACTGCGATTTTCAGGTTAATTCTGTCAGAATTCCACAAGCTGTCAGCTGGCGGGGTGGATGAATCCGGGAACAGCCGGTTTCCTTGCGACTAAATCAAGCCCAATATAATTAGGGATTCTTGCATTTCTTTGGCTTTTTTCTCATTTTTCTTATTTATCATGGTTTGTAATGAATTTTCTGATGTGATCTTTGGTTTTGAGGCTGCAATATGGAGTTCAGGGCACCGGAGGAATGGTCTTTTTCAATAAGGGCACAGCTGTTGGCCTGCTCCAATTCTGGCTTGCTGCCATTTATTTGGGTGCCTCAGCTGACTTTCGGTTTCTTGAGTGGCAATTTCCTAAATGTTTTCTGGGTCTGAGTTGGTTTTGCCGTCTTCCTTCCCAAATTTTGTATTCTGACACCATACAAACAAGACTTTGGACAGAGTAGACATTATGAAATAAAAAACACATCAAATAGGCTTTTGAAACCTACAGGTAACACGACCAAGGTGAGATTTTGTGTTTTGTAAAAAGACATGGAACACTTTTGCTGAGGTGACAGATATTAATTGCCTCCAAACCGAGTTTCACAGCGAATTTTATTTTAATTCAGTCAGAAACCACAGACACTCAGCTGGGAGGTGTAGAAGAATCTGGAAACAGCCATTAACAAGGGAATAAATCAAGCCCAATATCACTAAGAACTCCTGCATTTCTTTGGATTTTTTCTGATTTTTCTTTTTTATCATGGTTTGTAATGAATTTTCTGATCTGAGGTTTGGTTTTGAGGTTGCAATATCGAGTTCAGGACACCGGAGGAATGGTCTTTTTCAATCAGGGCACAGCTGTTGGCTTGCTCCAATTCTGTCTTGCTTTCAAAGATTTGGGTTCCTCAGCGGCCCTTTGTTGCTTGAGCGGCAATTTCCTAAATGTTTTCTGGGTCTGAGTTGGTTTTGCTTTATTCCTTCCCAATATTTGTATTCTGCCCAAATACAAACAAGAGTTTGGGCAGAGTAGCCATTATGAAACAAAAAACACAACAAAAAGGCGTTTGAAGCTTAGAAATCTACAGGTAACACGACCGAGGTGAGTTTTTGTGTTTTAGAAAATAAAGTGGAACACTTTAGCTGAGGTGACAGTTATTAATTGCTTCCAAACTGAGTTTCACTGCGATTTTCTGGTTAATTCAGTCAGAATTCCACAGGCAGTCAGCTGCAGGGTTGGATGAATCCGGGAACAGCCGGTTTCCTTGTGAACAAATCCAGCCCAATATCATTCTGGATTCTTGCATTTTTGGGTATTTTCTCATTTTTCTTATGTATGAAGGTTTGTAATGAATTTTCTGATGTGAGCTTTGGTTTTGAGGCTGCAATATGGAGATCAGGGCACCGGAGGAATGGTCTTTTTCAATCAGGGCACAGCTGCTGGCTTGCTCCAATTCTGGCTTGCTGTCATTGTTTTGGGTGCCTCCGCCGATTTGAGGTTTCTTGAGTGGCAATTTCCTAAACGTTTTCTGAGTCTCAGATGGTTTTGTCCTCTTACTTCCCAAATTTTGTATTCTGACGCAATACAAGCAAGATTTTGGACAGAACAGACATTATGAAATAAAAAACACATCAAATATGCTTTTGAAAGCTACAGGTAACACGACCAAGGTGAGATTTTGTGTTTTGGAAAAAGACATGGAACACTTTTGCTGAGGTGACAGATACTAATTGCCTCCAAACCGAGTTTCACAGCGAATTTCATTTTAATTCAGTCAGAAACCACAGACACTCAGCTGGGACGTATAGAAGAATCTGGAAACAGCCATTAACAAGGGAATAAATCAAGCCCAATATCACTAAGAACTCCTGCATTTCCTTGGATTTTTTCTGATTTTTCTTATTTATCATGATTTGTAATGAATTTTCTGATGTGAGCTTTGGTTTTGAGGCTGCAATATCGAGTTCAGGACACCGGAGGAATGGTCTTTTTCAATCAGGGCACAGCTGTTGGCTTGCTCCAATTCTGGCTTGCTTTCAAAGTTTTGGGTTCCTCAGCGGCCCTTTGTTGCTTGAGCAGCAATTTCCTAAATGTTTTCTGGGTCTGAGTTGGTTTTGCCTTCTTCCTTCCCAAATTTGTATTCTGACGCAATACAAACAAGAGTTTCAGCAGAGTAGCCATTAGGAAATAAAAAACACAACAAAAAGGCGTTTGAAGCTTAGAAATCTACAGGTAACACGACCAAGGTGAAGTTTTGTGTTTTGGAAAATCAAATGGAACACTTTGGCTGAGGTGACAGATATTAATTGCCTCCAAACTATGTTTCCCTGCGATTTTCAGGTTAATTCAGTCAGAATTCCACAGGCAGTCAGCTGGAGGGGTGGATGAATCCGGGAACAGCTGGTTTCCTTGCGACTAAATCAAGCCCAATATCATTATGGATTCTTGCATTTCTCTGGCTTTTTTCTCCTTTTTCTTATTTCTCATGGTTTGTAATAAATTTTCTGATGTGAGCTTTGGTTTTGAGGCGGCAATATGGCGTTCAGGGCACCGGAGGAATGGTCTTTTTCAAACAGGGTACAGATGTTGGCTTGCTCCAATTCTGGCTTGCTGTCATTGTTTTGGGTGCCTCAGCCAATTTGTGGTTTCTTGAGCCACAATGTCCTAAATGTTTTCAGGGTCTGAGTTGGTTTTGCCTTCTTCCTTCCAAAATTTTGTATTCTGACCCAATACAAACAAGAGTTTGGACAGGCTTGCCATTTTGCCATAAAAAAAAAAAAAAAACACAATAAATAGGCGTTTGAAGCTTAGAAATCCACAGGTAATACGACCAAGGTGAGTTTTTGTGTTTTGGAAAATAAAATGGGACACTTTGGCTGAGGTGACAGATATTAATTGCCTCCAAACTGAGTTTCCCTGCGATTTTCCGGATAATTCAGTCAGAATTCCACAGGCAGTCAGCTGGAGGGGTGGATGAATCTGGGAATAGCCGGTTTCCTTTTGACTAAATCAAGCCCAATATCATTTTGGATTCTTGCGTTTCTTTGGCTTTTTTCTCATTTTTCTTATGTATCATGGTTTGTAATGAGTTTTCTGATGTGAGCTTTGGTTTTAAGCTGGCATATTCAGTTCAGGGCACCAGAGGAAGGTTGTTTTTCAATCAGGGCACAGCTGTTGGCCTGCTCCAATTCTGGCTTGCTGTCATTGTTTTGGGTGCCTCAGCTGATTTGTGGATTCTTGAGTGGCAATATCCTAAATGTTTTCTGGGTCTGAGTTAGTTTTGCATTCTTATTCCCAAATTTTGTATTCTGATGCAATACAAGCAAGATTTTGACAGAGTAGCCATTATGAAAGAAAAAAAAAAAACAAAGCAAATTGGCCTTTCATGTTTAGAACTGTACAGGCAACACAATCAAGATGAGTTTCTGTGTTTTGGAAAATGACTTGGACTCCTTCTGCCGAGGGGACAGATACTAATTTCCTCCAAATTGAGTGTGAGTGCAATTTTGAGGTGAATTCAATCAGAATTCCAAAGTCAGTCTGTTTAAGGGTGGGATGAATCCTGAAACAGCCAGTTTCCTTGTGTCTAAATGCAGCCAAATATCACAAAGGACTCTTGCATTTCTTTGGCTTTTTCACATTTCCCTTATTTATCATGGTTTGTAATGAATTTTCTGATGTGAGCTTTGGTTTTGAGGCTGCAATATGGAGTTCATGGCACAAGAGAATGGTTCTTTTTCAATTGGGGCTCAGTTGTTGGCTTGCTCCAATTCTGGCTTGCTGTCATTGTTGGGTGCCTCAGCTGACTTTTGGTTTCTTGAGGGTCAGTTTACTGAATATTTTCTGGGTCTGAGTTGGTTTTCCCTTCTTCATACCCAAATTGTGTATTCTCATGCAATACAAGCAAGATTGTGGACAGAGTAGCCATTATGAAAGAAAACAAAAAACACAGCAAATTGGCCTTTCAGGATTAGAAATCTACAGGCAACATGACCAAGATGAGTTTCTGTGGTTTGGAAAATGATATGGAATCCTTCTGCTGAGGGGAGAGATACTAATTCATCCAAATTGAATGTGAGTGGGATTTTGAGGTGAATTCAATCAGAAGTCCAAAGTCAGTCTGTGGATGGGGGGATGAATCTGGAAACAGCCAGGTTCCTTTTGTCTAATCCCGCCAAGTATCACAAAGGACTCTTGCATTTCTTTGGCTTTTTCACATTCCCATTATTTATCATGGTTTGTAATGAATTTTCTGATGTGAGCTTTGGTTTTGAGGCTGCAATATGGAGTTCAGGGTAACAGAGGAATGGTCTTTTTCAAACAGGGCACAGCTGTTGGCCTGCTCCAATTCTGGCTTGCTGTCATTGTTTTGGGTGCCTCAGCTGACTTTTAGTTTCTTGAGCGGCAATTTCCTAAATGTTTTCTGGGTCTGAATTGGGTTTGCCTTCTTCCTTCCCAAATGTTGTATTCTGATGCCATACAAACAAGAGTTTCAGCAGAGTAGCCATTATGAAATAAAAACACAACAAATAGGCATTTGAAGCTTTGAAATCTACAGGTAACACGACCAAGGTGAGGTTTTGTGTTTTGGAAAATCAAATGGAACACTTTGGCTGAGGTGACAGATATTAATTGCCTCCAAACTGAGTTTCACTGTGTTTCTCCGGTTAATTCACTCAGAATTCCACAGGCTGTCAGCTGGAGGGGTGGATGTATCTGGGAACAGCCGGTTTCCTTGCGACTAAATCAAGCCCAATATCATTATGGATTCTTCCATTTCTTTGGCTTTTTTATCATTTTTCTTATTTTTTATGGTTTGTAATGAATTTTCTGATGTGAGCTTTGGTTTTGAGGCTGCAATATGGAGTTCATGGCACAAGAGGAAGGTTCTATTTCAATCAGGGCACAGCTGTTGTCTTGCTCCAATTCTGGCTTGCTGTCATTGTTTTCGATACCTCAGCTAATTTGTGGTTTCTTGAGCGGCAATTTCCTAAATGTTTTGTGCATCTGAGTTGGTTTTTCCTTCTTCCTTCCCTAATTTTGTATTCTGAGGCAACACAAACAAGAGTTTGGACAGAGTAGCAATTATGAAATAAAAACCACAACAAATAGGCATTTGAAGCTTAGAAATCTACAGGTAACATTACCAAGGTGAGTTTTTGTGTTTTGGAAAAAAAAATGGAACACTTTGGCTGAGGTGACAGATATTAATTGCCTCCAAACTGAGTTTCACTGCGATATTCAGGTGAATTCAGTCAGAATTCCACAGGCAGTCAGCTGGAGGGGTGGATGAATCCGGGAACAGCCAGTTTCCTTACAACTAAATCAAGCCCAATATCATTATTGATTCTTGCATTTCTTTGGCTTTTTTCTCCTTTTTCTTATTTATCATGGGTTGTAATGAATTTTCTGATGTCAGCTTTGGTTTTGAGGCTGCAATATGGAGTTCAGGGCACCGGGGGAATGGACCTTTTAAACAGGGCAAAGCTGTTGGCCTGCTCCAATTCTGGCTTGCTGTCATTGTTTTGAGCCTCAGCCGATTTGTGGTTTCCTGAGCTGCAATTTCCTACATGTGTTCTGCGTCTGAGTTGGTTTTGACTTCTACCTTCCCAAATTTTGTATTCTGATTTCTACAAACAAGAGTTTGGGGAGAGTAGCCATTATGACATAAAAAACACAGCAAATAGGATTTTGAAGCTTATAAATCTACAGGTAACATGACCAAGGGGAGTTTTTGTGTTTTGGAAAATCAAATGGAACACTTTGGCTGAGGTGACAGATATTAATTGCCTCCAAACTGAGTTTCACTGCAATTTTCAGGTTAACTCAGTCAGAATTGCACAGGCAGTCAGCTGGAGGGGTGGATGAATCTGGGAATAGCCGGTTTCCTTGCGACTGAATCAAGCCCAATATCATTATGAATTCTTGCATTTCTTTGGCTTTTTTCTATGTTTTCTTATTTATCATGGTTTGTAATGAATTTTCTGTTGTGAGCTTTGGTTTTGAGGCTGCAGTATGGAGTTCACGGCACTGGAAGTATGGTCATTTTAAACAGGGTACAGCTGTGGCTTGCTCCAATTCTGGCTTGCCTTCATTGTTTTGGGTGCCTCAGCCTATTTTGGTTTCTTGAGTGGCAATTTTTTAAATGTTTTCTGGGTCTGAGTTGGTTTTACCGTCTTCGTATCCAAATTTTCTTTTCTGCTGCCATACAAACAAGAGTTTGGGCAGAATAGCCATTATGAAATAAAAAACACAACAAATAGGCGTTTGAAGCTTAGAAATCTACAGGTAACATGACCAAGGTGAGTTTTTGTGTTTTGGAAAATAAAATGGAACACTTTGGCTGAGGTGACAGATAGTAATTGCCTCCAAACGGAGTTTCACTGTGATTTTCAGGTTAATTCAGTTAGAAATCCACAGGCAGTCAGCTGGAGGGGCGGATGAATCCGGGAACAGCCGGTTTCCTTGCGACTGAATCAAACCCAATATTATGGATTCTTGCATTTCCTTGTCTTTTTTCTCATTTGTCTTATTTTTTATGGTTTGTAATGAATTTTCTGATGTGAGCTTTGGTTTTGAGGCTGCAATATGGAGTTCAGGGCACAAGAGGAAGTTTCTTTTTCAATCAGGGTACAGCTGTTGGCTTGCTCCAATTCTGGCTTGCTATCATTGTTTTGGGTGCCTCAGCTAACTTTTGGTTTCTTGAGTGGCAATTTCCTAAATGTTTTCTGGGTCTGAGTTGGTTTTGCCTTCTTCCTTCCCAAATTATGTATTCTAATGCCATAGAAACAAGAGTTTCAGCAGAGTAGCCACTATGAAATAAAAAACACAACAAATAGGCATTTAAACCTTCAAAATCTACCAGTTACATGACCAAAGTGGGTTTTTGTGTTTTGGAAAATCAAATGGAACACTTTGGCTGAGGTGACAGATAGTAATTGCCTCCAAACTGAGTTTCACTGCAATTTTCAGGTTAATTCAGTCAGAATTCCACAGGCTGTCAGCTGGAGGTGTGGATGAATCCGGGAACAGCCGGTTTCCTTGTGATTATTCAGGCTAAATGTCATTATGGATTCTTGCATTTCTTTGGCTTTTTTCTCTGATTTCCTATTTATCATGGATTGTAATGAATTTTATGATGTGAGCTTTGGTTTTGAGGCTGCAATATGGAGTTCAGGGCACCAGAGGAATGGTCTTTTTCAAACAGGGCACAGCTGTTGGCCTGCTTCAATTCTGGCTTGCTGTCATTGTTTTGGGTGCCTCAGCTGATTTTTGGTTTCTTGAGCGGCAATTTCCTAAATGTTTTCGGGGTCTGAGTTGGTTTTGCCTTCTTCCTTCCCAAATTATGTATTCTGATGGCACACAAACAAGAGTTTGGGCAGATTAGCCATTATGAAATAAAAAAACACAAGAAATAGGCGTTTAAACCTACAAAATCTACAGGTAACTTGACCAAAGTGAGTTTTTGTGTTTTGCAAAATCAAATGGAACACTTTGGCTGAGGTGACAGATAGTAATTGGCTCCAAACTGAGTTTCACTGCAATTTTCAGGTGAATTCAGTCAGAATTCCACAGGCAGTCAACTGGAGGGGTGAATGAATCCACGAACAGCCGGCTTCCATGTGACTAAATCAAGCCCAATAACATTACGGATTCTTGCATTTCTTTGGCTTTTTTTCCTTTTTCTTATTTATCATGGTTTGTAATGAATTTTCTGATATGAGCTTTGGTTTTGAGGCTGCAAAATGGAGTTCAGGGAGCAAGAGGAATGTTCTGTTTCAAACAGGGCACAGCTATTGGCCTGCCTCAATTCTGGCTTGCTTTCATTGTTTGGGATCCTCAGCTGATTTGTAGTTTCTTGAGTGGCAATTTGCGAAATGTTTTCTGGGTCTGAGTTGTTTTTCCCTTCTTCCTTCCCAAATTTTGTATTCTGACGCCATACAAACAAGAGTTTGGGTAGAATAGCCATGATGAAATAAAAAACACAACAAATAGGCATTTGAAGTTTAGAAATCTACAGGTAACACGACCAAGGTGAGTTTTTGTGTTTTGGAAAATCAAATGGAACACTTTGGCTGAGGTGACAGATAGTAATTGCCTCCAAACTGAGTTTCACTGCGATTTTCAGGTTAATTCAGTCAGAATTCCACAGGCAGTCAGCTGGAGGGGTGGATGAATCCGGGAATAGCCGGTTTCCTTGCAACTAAATGAAGCCCAATATCATTATGGATTCTTGCATTTCTTTGGCTTTATTCTGATATTTCTTATTTATCATGGTTTGTAACGAATTTTCTGATGTGAGCTTTGGTTTTATGGCGGCAATATGGAGTTCAGGGCACCGGGGGAATGGTCTTTTTCAAACAGGGCACAGCTGTTGGCCTGCTCCAAATCTGGCTTGCTGTCATTGTTTTGGGTGCCTCAGCCGATATGTGGTTTGTGAGCGGCAATTTCCAAAATGTTTTCTGGGTCTGAGTTGGTTTTGCCTTCTTCCTTCCCAAATTTTCTATTCTGACGCCATACAAACAAGACTGTGGGCATAGAAGCCATTATGAAATAAAAAACACAACAAATAGGCATTTGAAGCTTAGAAATCTACAGGTAACACGACCAAGGTGAGTTTTTGTGTTTTGGAAAATCAAATGGAACACTTTGGCTGAGGTGATATATATTAATTGCCTCCAAACTGAGTTTCACTGCGATTTTCAGGTTAATTCAGTCAGAATTACACAGGCAGTCAGCTGGAGGGGTGGATGATTCCGGGAACAGCCGGTTTCCTTGCGACTGAATCAAGCCCAATATCATTATGGATTCTTGCTTTTCTTTTGGTTTTTTCTCCTTTTTCTTATTTATCATGGTTTGTAATGAATTTTCTGATGTGAGCTTTGGTTCTGAGGCTGGCATATTGAGTTCAGGGCAGAAGAGGAAGGTTCTTTTTCAAACAGGGCACAGCTGTTGGCTTGCTCTAATTCTGGCTTGCTGTCATTGCTTTGGGTGGCTCAGCTGAATTTTGGCTTCTTGAGCGGCAATTTCCTAAATGTTTTCTGGGTCTGAGTTGGTTTTGCCTTATTCCTTCCGAAATTTTGTATTCTGACGCCAAACAAACAAGAGTTTGGGCAGAGCAGCCATTATGAAATAAAAAACACAACTAATAGGCGTTTGAAGCTTAGAAATCTACAGGTAACACGACCAAGGTGAGTTTTTGTGTTTTAGAAAATGAAATGGAACAGTTTGGCTGAAGTGACAGATATTAATTGCCTCCAAACTGAGTTTCACTGCGATTTTCAGGTAAATTCAGCCAGAATTCCACAGGCAGTCAGCTGGAGCAGTGGATGAATCCGGGAACAGCCGGTTTCCTTGCGACTATATCAACTCTGATTTCATTATTGATTCTTCCATTTCTTTGGCTATTTTCTCCTTTTTCTTATTTATCATGGTTTGTAATGAATTTTCCGATGTGAGCTTTGGTTTTGAGGCTGCAATATGGACTTCAGGGCACCGGAGGAATGGTCTTTTTCAAACAGGGCACAGCTGTTGGCCTGCTTCAATTCTGGCTTGCTGTCATTGTTTTGGGTGCCTCAGCCGATTTGTGGTTTCTTGAGCAGCAATTTCCTAAATGTTTTCTGGGTCTGAGTTGCTTTTCCCTTCTACCTTCCCAAATTTTGTATTCTGACGCCATACAAACAAGACTGTGGGCAGAGTAGCCATTATGAAATAAAACACAAAACAAATAAGCATTTGAAGCTTAGAAATCTACAGGTAACACGACCAAGGTGAGGTTTTGTGTTTTGGAAAATCAAATGGAACACTTTGGCTGAGGTGACAGATATTAATTGCCTCCAAACTGAGTTTCCCTGTGATTTTCAGGTTAATTCAGTCAGAAATCCACAGGCCGTCAGCTGGAGGGGTGGATGAATCCGGAAACAGCCGGTTTCCTTGCGACTAAATCAAGCCCAATATCATTATGGTTTCTTGTATTTCTTTGGCTTTTTTTCTCTTTTCTCTAATTTATCATGGTTTGTAATGAATTTTCTGATGTGAGCTTTGGTTTTGAGGCTGCAATATGGAGTTCAGGGCACAAGAGGAAGGTTCTTTTTCAAAAAGGGTAAAGCTGTTGGCTTGCTCCAATTCTGGCTTGCTGTCATTGTTTTGGGAGCCTCAGTGACTTTTGGCTTCTTGAGCGGCAATTTCCTAAATGTTTTGGGTGCCTCTTGCTGTCGTAGTTTTGAGTGCCTCAGCCGATTTGTGGTTTCTTGAGCGGCAATTTCCTAAATGTTTTCTGGGTCTGAGTTTGTTTTGCCTTCTTCCTTCCTAAATGTTGTATTCTGACGCAATACAAACAAGAGTTTGGACAGAGTAGCCATTATGAATTAAAAAAGACAGCTAATAGGTGTTTGAAGCTTAGAAATTTACAGGCAACATGACCAAGGTGAGTTTTTGTGTTTTGGAAAATCAAATGGAACACTTTGGCTGAGGTGACAGATATTAATTGCCTCCAAACTGAGTTTCACTGTGATTTTCAAGTTAATTCAGTCAGAATTCAACAGGCAGTCAGCTGGACGGGTGGATGAATCCAGGAACAGCCGGTTTCCTTGTGACTGAATCAAGCCCAATATCATTATGGATTCTTGCATTTCTTTGGCTTTTTTCTCCTTTTTCTTATTTATCATGGTTTGTAATGAATTTTCTGATGTGAGCTTTGGTTTTGAGGCTGCAATCTGGAGTTCAGGGTGCAAGAGGAAGGCTCTTTTTCAAACAGGGCACAGAAGTTGGCCTGCTCCAATTCTGGCTTGCTGTCATTGTTTTGGGTGCCTCAGCCGATTTGTGTATTCTGAGCGGCAATTTCCTAAATGTTTTCTGGGTCTGAGTTGGTTTTGCCTTCTTCCTTCCCAAATTTTGTATTCTGATGCCATACAAACAAGAGTTTCAGCAGAGTAGCCACTATGAAATAAAAAACACAACAAATAGGCGTTTAAACCTTCAAAATCTACAGGTAACACGACCAAGGTGAGTTTTTGTGTTTTGGAAAATCAAATGGAACACTTTGGCTGAGGTGACAGATAGTAATTGCCTCCAAACTGAGTTTCACTGCGATTTTCAGGTTAATTCAGACAGAATTCCACAGGCAGTCAGCTGGAGCAGAGGATGAATCTGGGAACAGCCGGTTTCCTTGTGACTAATAAGGCCAAATGTCATTATGGATTCTTGCATTTCTCTGGCTTTTTTCTCTGATTTCCTATTTATCATGGTTTGTAATGAATTTTCTGATGTGAGCTTTGGTTTTGTGGCTGCAATATGGAGTTCAGGGCACCGGGGGAATGGTCTTTTTCAAACAGGGCACAGCTTTTGGCCTGCTCCAATTCTGGCTTGCTGTCATTGTTTTGGGTGCCTCAGCCGATATGTGGTTTGTGAGCGGCAATTTCCTAAATGTTTTCTGGGTCTGAGTTGGTTTTGCCTTCTTCCTACCCAAATTTTGTATTCTGACGCCATACAAACAAGAGTTTCGGCAGAGTAGCCATTATGAAATAGAAAAACACAACAAATAGGCGTTTGAAGCTTGGAAATCTACAGGTAACACAACCAAGGTGAGTTTTTGTGTTTTGGAAAATCAAATGGAACACTTTGGCTGAGGTGACAGATAGTAATTGCCTCCAAAGTGAGTTTCACTGCGATTTTCAGGTTAATTCAGTCAGAATTACACATGCAGTCAGCTGGAGGGGCGGATGATTCCAGGAACAGGCGGCTTCCTTGCGACTGAATCAAGCCCAATATCATTATGGTTTCTTGCTTTTCTTTTCTTTTTTCTCCTTTTTCTTATTTATCATGGTTTGTAATGAATTTTCTGATGTGAGCTTTGGTTCTGAGGCTGGCATATTGAGTTCAGGGCAGAAGAGGAAGGTTCTTTTTCAAACAGGGCACAGCTGTTGGCTTGCTCTAATTCTGGCTTGCTGTCATTGCTTTGGGTGCCTCAGCTAACTTTTGGTTTCTTGAGCGGCAATTTCCTGAATATTTTCTGGGTCTGAGTTGGTTTTGCCTTCTTCCTTCTGAAATTTTGTATTCTGACGCCAAACAAACAAGAGTTTGGGCAGAGTAGCCATTATGAAATAAAAATACAACAAATAAGCGTTTGAAGCTTAGAAATCTACAGGTAACATGACCAAGGTGATTTTTTGTGTTTTGGAAAATAAAATGGAACACTTTGGCTGAGGTGACAGATATTAATTGCCTCCAAACTGAGTTTCACTGCGATTTTCAGGTTAATTCAGTCAGAATTCCACAGGCAGTCAACTGGAGGGGTGAATGAATCCGCGAACAGCCGGCTTCCATGTGACTAAATCAAGCCCAATAACATTACGGATTCTTGCATTTCTTTGGCTTTTTTCTCCTTTTTCTTATTTATCATGGTTTGTAATGAATTTTCTGATATGAGCTTTGGTTTTGAGGCTGCAAAATGGAGTTCAGGGAGCAAGAGGAATGTTCTGTTTCAAACAGGGCACAGCTATTGGCCTGCCTCAATTCTGGCTTGCTTTCATTGTTTGGGATCCTCAGCTGATTTGTAGTTTCTTGAGTGGCAATTTGCGAAATGTTTTCTGGGTCTGAGTTGTTTTTCCCTTCTTCCTTCCCAAATTTTGTATTCTGACGCCATACAAACAAGAGTTTGGGTAGAATAGCCATGATGAAATAAAAAACACAACAAATAGGCATTTGAAGTTTAGAAATCTACAGGTAACACGACCAAGGTGAGTTTTTGTGTTTTGGAAAATAAAATGGAACACTTTAGCTGAGGTGACAAATATTAATTGTCTCCAAAATGAGTTTCACTGCTATTTTGAGGTTAATTCAGTCAGAATTCCATAGGCAGTCAGCTGGAGGGGTGGATGAATCCGGGAGTAGCCGGTTTCCTTGCGACTATATCAAGCCCGATATCATTACGGATTCTTGCATTTCTTTGTCTTTTTTCTCCTTTTTCTTATTTATCATGGTTTGTAATGAATTTTCTGATGTGAGCTTTGGTTCTGAGGCTGGCATATTGAGTTCAGGGTACAAGAGGAAGGTTCTTTTTCAAACAGGGTACAGCTGTTGGCTTGCTCCAATTATGGCTTGCTGTCATTGTTGTGGGTGCCTCAGCTGACTTGGTTTCTTGAGTGGCAATTTCCTAAATGTTTTCTGGGCCTGAATTGGTTTTGCCTTCTTCCTTCCCAAATTTTGTATTCTGACGCCATACAAACAAGAGTTTGGGCAGAGTAGCCACTATGAAATAAAAAACACAACAAATAGGCATTTGAAGCTTAGAAATCTACAGGTAACACGACCAAGGTGAGTTTTTGTGTTTTGGAAAATCAAATGGAACACTTTGGCTGAGGTGACAGATAGTAATTGCCTCCAAACTGAGTTTCACTGCGATTTTCAGGTTAATTCAGTCAGAATTCCACAGGCAGTGAGCTGGAGCAGAGGATGAATCCAGCAACAGCCGGTTTCCTTGTGACTAATAAGGCCAAATGTCATTATGGATTCTTGCATTTCTTTGGCTTTTTTCTCATTTTTCTTATTTATCATGGTTTGTAACGAATTTTCTGATGTGAGCTTTGGTTTTATGGCGGCAATATGGAGTTCAGGGCACCAGGGGAATGGTCTTTTTCAAACAGGGCACAGCTGTTGGCCTGCTCCAATTCTGGCTTGCTGTCATTGTTTTGGGTGCCTCAGCCGATATGTGGTTTGTGAGCGGCAATTTCCTAAATGTTTTCTGGGTCTGAGTTGGTTTTGCCTTCTTCCTTCCCAAATTTTCTATTCTGACGCCATACAAACAAGACTGTGGGCATAGTAGCCATTATGAAATAAAAAACACAACAAATAGGCATTTGAAGCTTAGAAATCTACAGGTAACACGACCAAGGTGAGTTTTTGTGTTTTGGAAAATCAAATGGAACACTTTGGCTGAGGTGACAGATATTAATTGCCTCCAAACTGAGTTTCACTGAGATTTTCAGGTTAATTCAGTCAGAGTTACACAGGCAGTCAGCTGGAGGGGTGGATGATTCCGGGAACAGCCGGTTTCCTTGCGACTGAATCAAGCCCAATATCATTATGGTTTCTTGCTTTTCTTTTGGTTTTTTCTCCTTTTTCTTATTTATCATGGTTTGTAATGAATTTTCTGATGTGAGCTTTGGTTCTGAGGCTGGCATATTGAGTTCAGGGCAGAAGAGGAAGGTTCTTTTTCAAACAGGGCACAGCTGTTGGCTTGCTCTAATTCTGGCTTGCTGTCATTGCTTTGGGGGGCTCAGCTGAATTTTGGCTTCTTGAGCGGCAATTTCCTAAATGTTTTCTGGGTCTGAGTTGGTTTTGCCTTATTCCTTCCGAAATTTTGTATTCTGACGCCAAACAAACAAGAGTTTGGGCAGAGCAGCCATTATGAAATAAAAAACACAACTAATAGGCGTTTGAAGCTTAGAAATCTACAGGTAACACGACCAAGGTGAGTTTTTGTGTTTTAGAAAATGAAATGGAACAGTTTGGCTGAAGTGACAGATATTAATTGCCTCCAAACTGAGTTTCCCTGCGATTTTCAGGTAAATTCAGTCAGAATTCCACAGGCAGTCAGCTGGAGCAGTGGATGAATCCGGGAACAGCCGGTTTCCTTGCGACTATATCAACTCTGATTTCATTATGGATTCTTCCATTTCTTTGGCTTTTTTCTCCTTTTTCTTATTTATCATGGTTTGTAATGAATTTTCCGATGTGAGCTTTGGTTTTGAGGCTGCAATATGGACTTCAGGGCACCGGAGGAATGGTCTTTTTCAAACAGGGCACAGCTGTTGGCCTGCTTCAATTCTGGCTTGCTGTCATTGTTTTGGGTGCCTCAGCCGATTTGTGGTTTCTTGAGCAGCAATTTCCTAAATGTTTTCTGGGTCTGAGTTGCTTTTCCCTTCTACCTTCCCAAATTTTGTATTCTGACGCCATACAAACAAGACTGTGGGCAGAGTAGCCATTATAAAATAAAACACAAAACAAATAGGCGTTTGAAGCTTAGAAATCTACAGGTAACACGACCAAGGTGAGGTTTTGTGTTTTGGAAAATCAAATGGAACACTTTGGCTGAGGTGACAGATATTAATTGCCTCCAAACTGAGTTTCCCTGCGATTTTCAGGTTAATTCAGTCAGAAATCCACAGGCCGTCAGCTGGAGGGGTGGATTAATCCGGAAACAGCCGGTTTCCTTGCGACTAAATCAAGCCCAATATAATTATGGTTTCTTGTATTTCTTTGGCTTTTTTCTCTTTTCTCTAATTTATCATGGTTTGTAATGAATTTTCTGATGTGAGCTTTGGTTTTGAGGCTGCAATATGGAGTTCAGGGCACAAGAGGAAGGTTCTTTTTCAAAAAGGGTAAAGCTGTTGGCTTGCTCCAATTCTGGCTTGCTGTCATTGTTTTGGGAGCCTCAGTGACTTTTGGCTTCTTGAGCGGCAATTTCCTAAATGTTTTGGGTGCCTCTTGCTGTCGTAGTTTTGAGTGCCTCAGACGATTTGTGGTTTCTTGAGCGGCAATTTCCTAAATGTTTTCTGGGTCTGAGTTTGTTTTGCCTTCTTCCTTCCTAAATGTTGTATTCTGACGCAATACAAACAAGAGTTTGGACAGAGTAGCCATTATGAATTAAAAAAGACAGCTAATAGGTGTTTGAAGCTTAGAAATGTACAGGCAACATGACCAAGGTGAGTTTTTGTGTTTTGGAAAATCAAATGGAACACTTTGGCTGAGGTGACAGATATTAATTGCCTCCAAACTGAGTTTCACTGTGATTTTCAAGTTAATTCAGTCAGAATTCCACAGGCAGTCAGCTGGACGGGTGGATGAATCCAGGAACAGCCGGTTTCCTTGTGACTGAATCAAGCCCAATATCATTATGGATTCTTGCATTTCTTTGGCTTTTTTCTCCTTTTTCTTATTTATCATGGTTTGTAACGAATTTTCTGATGTGAGCTTTGGTTTTGAGGCTGCAATATGGAGTTCAGGGTGCAAGAGGAAGGCTCTTTTTCAAACAGGGCACAGAAGTTGGCCTGCTCCAATTCTGGCTTGCTGTCATTGTTTTGGGTGCCTCAGCCGATTTGTGTATTCTGAGCGGCAATTTCCTAAATGTTTCTGGGTCTGAGTTGGTTTTGCCTTCTTCCTTCCCAAATTTTGTATTCTGATGCCATACAAACAAGAGTTTCAGCAGAGTAGCCACTATGAAATAAAAAACACAACAAATAGGCGTTTAAACCTTCAAAATCTACAGGTAACACGACCAAGGTGAGTTTTTGGGTTTTGGAAAATCAAATGGAACACTTTGGCTGAGGTGACAGATATTAATTGCCTCCAAACTGAGTTTCACTGCGATTTTCAGGTTAATTCAGTCAGAATTCCACAGGCAGTGAGCTGGAGCAGAGGATGAATCCAGCAACAGCCGGTTTCCTTGTGACTAATAAGGCCAAATGTCATTATGGATTCTTGCATTTCTTTGGCTTTTTTCTCATTTTTCTTATTTATCATGGTTTGTAATGAATTTTCTGATGTGAGCTTTGGTTTTATGGTGGCAATATGCAGTTCAGAGCACCGGAGGAATGGTCTTTTTCAAACAGGGCACAGCTGTTGGCCTGCTGCAATTCTGGCTTGCTGTCATTGTTTTGGGTGCCTCAGCCGATTTGTGGTTTCTTGAGCAGCAATTTCCTAAATGTTTTCTGGGTCTGAGTTGCTTTTCCCTTCTACCTTCCCAAATTTTGTATTCTGACGCCATACAAACAAGACTGTGGGCAGAGTAGCCATTATGAAATAAAACACAAAACAAATAGGCGTTTGAAGCTTAGAAATCTACAGGTAACACGACCAAGGTGAGGTTTTGTGTTTTGGAAAATCAAATGGAACACTTTGGCTGAGGTGACAGATATTAATTGCCTCCAAACTGAGTTTCCCTGCGATTTTCAGGTTAATTCAGTCAGAAATCCACAGGCCATCAGCTGGAGGGGTGGATGAATCCGGAAACAGCCGGTTTCCTTGCGACTAAATCAAGCCCAATATCATTATGGTTTCTTGTATTTCTTTGGCTTTTTTCTCTTTTCTCTAATTTATCATGGTTTGTAATGAATTTTCTGATGTGAGCTTTGGTTTTGAGGCTGCAATATGGAGTTCAGGGCACAAGAGGAAGGTTCTTTTTCAAAAAGGGTAAAGCTGTTGGCTTGCTCCAATTCTGGCTTGCTGTCATTGTTTTGGGTGCCTCAGTGACTTTTGGCTTCTTGAGCGGCAATTTCCTAAATGTTTTGGGTGCCTCTTGCTGTCGTAGTTTTGAGTGCCTCAGCCGATTTGTGGTTTCTTGAGCGGCAATTTCCTAAGTGTTTTCTGGGTCTGAGTTTGTTTTGCCTTCTTCCTTCCCAAATGTTGTATTCTGACGCAATACAAACAAGAGTTTGGACAGAGTAGCCATTATGAATTAAAAAAGACAGCTAATAGGTGTTTGAAGCTTAGAAATTTACAGGCAACATGACCAAGGTGAGTTTTTGTGTTTTGGAAAATCAAATGGAACACTTTGGCTGAGGTGACAGATATTAATTGCCTCCAAATTGAGTTTCACTGTGATTTTCAGGTTAATTCAGTCAGAATTCCACAAGCAGTCAGCTGGAGGGGTGAATGAATCCGGGAACGGCCGGTTTCCCTGCGACTAAATCAAGCCCAATATCATTATGGATTTTTGCATTTCTTTGGCTTTTTTCTCTTTTTTCTTATGTATCATGGTTTGTAATGAATTTTCTGATGTGAGCTTTTGTTTTGAGCCGGCAATATTGAGTTCAGGGCACAAGAGGAATGGTCTTTTTCACTCAGGGCACAGCTGTTGGCTTGCTCCAATTCTGGCTTGCTGTCATTGTTTTGGGTGCCTCAGCTGACTTTTGGTTTCTTGAGTGGCAATTTCCTACATGTTTTCTGGGTCTGAGTCAGTTTTGCCTTCTTCCTTCCCAAATTTTGTATTCTGATGCAATACAAGCAAGATTTTGGATAGAGTTAGCTCTGTGTCCATTCTTCTGTCTCTTTACTAGATGAATAAAAAGACAGTGTAAAATGATTTGTAAAGAACTATAAGGGGTCAGCGCTGTGCTGCTGCTGCCAATTGAGGAGTGAAGCAGGAGATGGAAAACACCTCTCTCTCTCTCTCTCTCTCTCTCTCTGTGCCTCTCCTTCTCTGTTACTCTGACTTCTAAATAAAAAAATGAATCTTAAAAGAAGTATAAACATCAATAAAACACAAATGAAAATTGTATTCTCAAAACTGGATATTAAACCATGCCTTCTACACCTCTGTTAAAAGTTACATTCTATCATAGTCATTTATGATTTCTAGGGCCAAAGTAGTAAATAAGATTTTTTCTGGAAGAGACAGAGGTTATGAGGGAGCCAGGATTTGGGGTCAGTTAGCAGAAGTGAGTGTCACTCTTTCAGATTTGATGCAGGAAAGGAACAGCAACTGATCCCTGAGATTTTGGTGTGGGAAGGAAAGGAAGGAGGGACTTAACAAAAGCAAATGCCCTCTGGTTGTGGGCACCCACCCCTGACTGCAGCTTTTTGGAGGAACAGCTGGTGTCTCTAGGGATGCTGCAGCCTGGACTCCATTTCCCAGAGTCCCCAGTAGCTCCGAGGTATTCTGCTTTCCAAATACCTGTGGGCATGCACCTGCCACTGCCAGTCCCTGGGGCTCAGAGTTGGACCAGGGGAGTTCATTCCTTGATCAGTGTCAACCCTGGGGGCTATGCTGCTCCTTCTCTGGCCTTTACTGCAACTCCTGCTCTGCACGTGCGATCCCAGGCAGTTTCCGAGTGCTCACCCTGAGCCTGCCTCCTGCTGCTTCTTCCCTCTTCATCCACCAACTGTGGGTCCCACATGCCAGGGACTCTCTTCTCCACACTCCCAATTTCACTCCCCGTGTATCTGGAAGAAAGGGTACCTGCTCCAGGGACTTTCTGCTGCAGGTTTGGCATGCAGGAAGGGGCAGAGACACATGTGGGAGAAGTGTGCCAGCGATCCTGGCAGCTTCTCCCGAGGTCAGGGCTGGGACCCGGGCTGCTCTGTCTCCCACCTCTATTTCCCAGGCTCAAAGTGCCCGGACTCTCTCCTGCAGTACCTCACCTAAACTGTCCCTAATGTGCTTTATTTAGTGGTTACAGGAGAGAGGGGGCAGTGTTCTGGGAACCTGCACTCACAGGGAAGGAAGGCAGAAAGACTCCTGATCTCCACAGTTAAATAAGCCGGGTTCCCACTGTGGGTGGTCTCAGAATGCAGTCTGGCCTGGTCTCTTGATGTTTCCTGGGCTGGTTCCTGCAGGGTGGGGCTGGATGGCCCTCAGGAGGGAGCCTGGGGCAGCAGAGGGGTGGGCAGGAGGATCTGTCTAGGATCTGCCCCACTGCTCTCATCCTGCACCTCATCTTCCTGGTGGGGAGCAGTGTGAAGCGTGAATAGCTGCTTTGTGTGTTGATCCCTCTCAAGTATTAATTATCAAATTTTTCCAATGTGGAATTTGAAGCTGTTCCAGAAACATGGGGTGGGAAATCTCCCTTCTTTCAAACAGGCACAGAGACAGTGGAGGATCCAAGGAGTTTCTATTAATGGCCCTAGGCTCAGCTGGAATGATTTCCTGAGAATTGAGCATCAAATTCAAGTTTCTTAGCTGTTACAGCATTGGTGGGTTTAAATGGCAGCCTACATGATTAGAACCACATTTCCAATGGTCAGTGGGTCCAGTATGTTTGTAAAAGAGATGCCAGGGACAGATTTATTAGGACAGATTTATGACTGGAGTTTACAAAAGCAGAACTTAGGACATCTTCCCTCCCTAGACAAGATTTCAGTGGGCAGCTGTTTCACTCATTAATTGTGAGCATCCACTTTTAAAGGTTTGTGTTGGATGGGGTCCACTTCTCTTTCTTTGATGATGTATTTGGCTGCTTTTCATTTTCTGTCTTCAGCTATCTCTTCTCCTGTTAGCAAGGCTGTCAACTGTTTTGACCTGCCACTGATCCCTTTGCAAAGTGAGAAGGGAACCAAAATTAATGCAAGTCTACTGTGTTGTCAATAACTGGAGCTACTTTTTTAAAGATTTATTTATTCATTTGAAAGAGTTACACAGAGAGGAGAGAGAGAGAGAGAGAAAGAGAGAGAGGTCTTCCATCCGATGGTTCATTCCCCAATTGGCAGCAATAGCTGGAGGTATGCCAATTTGGAGCCAGTAGCCAGGAGCTCCTTCTGAGATGAAGCTGTTTTTTTAAAGAATTATTTATTTATTTGAAAGGCAGAACTTTGTCCAGGTCTCATAGGTGGGTGCAGGAGATGAGGGGTTTGGGCCAACTTCTACTGTTTTCCCAGTCCACAGCAGAGAGCTGGATGGGAAGTGCAGCAGCCAGGATCCCAACCAGCACCCATATAGGATGCTGACAAGGCAGCAGTAGCTTTACCCACTATGCAACAGTGCTGCCCACTAACGGGAGCTCTTTTAATCTGAGTTTGCATAAAGAGGAGAATTACAGCATCATAAATACAGATAAGTAACAGTTTTTCTCTGCCCAGCACTTTATATTACCCAGTGCTCCACTGAGAATCTTACATTCCACACTGTGTAATTAAGAAGGCCAGTTACTTATCTTATTTTGGGTTCTGTGTTTAAACCCATGACACTTTTGACATGGGAGGATATTAGTTCTACAATTTCATAGAGACTGGTCTTTGGAAGCATCGATAGAAGTTATAACTGTGAGAGTGGTAAGAAAGAAGAGGGGAAGAAATAAGTGCCCCTTACCTCCCTCAGAGATGTCCACAAGTGCAGTAGACGATATGCCCTTATGGTTGACTTTCTGGGACAAACTGTGTTTGAGTGCTTCACATGTTCTGATAGAAAGGTGTTGCCACCAGGTTTTTAGTATATTTTGTTAGTTTTTAAAGATTTATTTATTTATTTGAAAATCAGAGTTACACAGAGAGAGAAGGAGAGGCAAGAGAGAGAGAGAGAGAGGTCTTCCATCAGGTTCATTTCCCCAATGGCTTCATCATTGTGAACTTTGCTCAGTTCCTGACCTATACCTTTCCTTTAACCTAGTACTTTGCCATGTAGTAGCCCATGAAAACTGCAGACTGCATAAATTAATGAATACTTGGAGGGTTGTGATTTCTTAGAGGAACATCATGAGATAGGAGGAATAAAACAAAACAAAAGTATCCTCCGTATATAGAAGGTACACTGTTTTTGCAAGCCACAGAGAAGAGGAAGAAGCAGGAAAGTAGTGAGACTGGAAAGTTTGCGGCAAAGGTAATAGGCACTGGTCAAGAATTTAACAAGCCCATTAGGAAAACATTAAGGTTTCCTTACTTCCATGTAGACTCTGCCCTCTTATGGTGAACAGGGTCCTCTAAACCCACTTGTTGCACAAATGAAAACCCAAGCATTGTCTTCTCCCACAGATGGAGTCTGCTATTGGTTTTGATTTACATTTCCCTAATGGCTAGTGATATTGGGCATGTTCATCTATGTCTTGACCATTGAGATTTCTTCTTCTGAGAAACATCTGTTTTGATCCTTGCCCATTTCTTAGCTGTACATTTTGCTTCTTATTTGGAGATTTTCCCAGTTCTATATATGTATGTTCTGGCTATCAATCTTTTGTCATAATCAGAGTTTTCAATGTTTCCTGCCATTCTGTCCATTGTATGTTCACTCTGTTGATTACTTTGTTGTGAAGATGTATCTTAATATGATATGCTCAAATTTCTATATTTTATTTTTGTTACTTGTGCTTTTGGAATCTTACCCAAAACTGTTATCTATGCTTATGTTTTATAGTTTCTCATATGTTTACTTAGTTTCTGGTTTTATATTTAGACTTTTAATTCACCTTGAGTTGCTTTTACATAGTGTATGAGGTTTTGGGTATATTTTCAGGCTTCTACATATGGATAATCACTTTCCTTTAAACCATATGCTAAAGGGGTTCTTCTTTCTCCTGTTTGTTTTCTTTCCTTTGTTAAATAGGAGTTGCCTGTAGAAAAGTCGGTTTATTTCAGCTGCCTATACTTTTACACTGAACTATGAGTCTGTTTTCCAACAGTGCTAACACTGTTTCTATATTTTTAAGATTTATTTATTTATTGGAAAGGCCAGATGCTTCTTCCAAGTCTCTCATGTGGGTGCCAGCACCGTAGAACACGGTCCATCTTCCACCAATTTCCCAGGTGCATTAGTAGGGAGCTGGATTGGAAGTGGAGCACCTGGTCTCCTAGCAGCAACATATGGGATGCATGCACAGCAGGTCAAGGCTTTAATCCACTACACCACAGCACCAAACACTTCCTTATTTACTTCTGCTGTGATCTTTCATTATTCACTTTTTTCTACTGCCCTGCAACTTGACTCCTTCCTGTTTTTTTTCTGGGTCCTGGACGATGGTAGTAGGTGGCTTCTGGGATCTTTTTGTGTTAGTAGATACTTGGTAATCTAAAATCACAGTTTTTAGTTTCTATATTTCTCTGCTAATCACTAGGACCTTCTGGATGACAATAGAAAATGCTGGCAGAAATGAGGATATATTAATTTGCTAAGAAAATACCACAGAGAATATGATTTAAATCATGGAATTTTACTTCTCAGAGTTGTAGAGCTTGAAAATATCAGATCAAGGTGCTTAAATAGGCTCGATTTTTCCAGAAGCCTTTCTCCGATGTGACAGACACATCTACCATTTGATCTGCTTAAAAGCACTTTCTTCAGGTAGAGTCATGTTGCTGGTTAGCACTTCCGTGTTAGAGTTTTAGGGAGGCACATTTCAGTCCATAACAGCAAAAGGGGCCCTGTGGTCTACTTCAATGACAGCCATCTCTGCGGAGGACAGAAAGTTTGGAATCAGCGTTAGGATTTCTCACAGTATTACTGTCAGTGCTATCTCCATCAAATGTGCATTCATGTACACACAAATCTACCTGTACTCATAAACACATTCAACAGTGGAAATGCCTGATGGTTGTGTATGGGTAACATCAATATAATAATCCATAAGATGACCTATTAGCAGACATTAAAAAGAGAATTAGAAAGAATGACAACAAAATCTGCAGTTACCTATATTTATGTCTATATGTATGATATTCAGTATTTATAGTTGCTAAAAGATGAATACTGATGTGTGGGAATAAAAGCTAAACCTTACCTTGCAATATTGCAGCCTAGTCTACATGAAAGATGTCTTCCTAAAACCATTCACTGGGCCCACTCTGTGGCATAGTAGATTAAGCATCCACCTGCAGCACCAGCATCCCACATGGGCACCAGTTTGAGTCCCTGCTCCTGCACTTCCAATCCAGCTCTTTACTAATGGCCTAGGAAAGCAGTGCAATATGCCCTGAGTTCTTGGGCCCCTGCACCCATGTGAGAGACCTGGAGGAAGCTGCTGACTCCTGGCTTCTGGCACCTGGCTTCAGATCGGCCCAGCTCCAGCCATTCTGGCCATTTAGGGGTGAACCAGTTGATAGAAGACCTCTCTATCTCTTCCTCTCTATATCTGTAACTCTGCCTCACAATAAAGAAATACATTTTTAAAAACCTTTCACATGTTAAATTTCTTAATTGTTTTAAAGATTTATTTATTTATGTACAAGTCGAGTTACAGACAGAGAGGATAGACAGAGAGAAAGAGAGAGGTCTTCCATCTGGTGTTCACTCCCTAATTGATTGCAACTGCCAGAGCTGTGCTGATCTGAAGCCAGGAGGCAGGAGCTAGTTCCCGGTCTCCCAGATGGGTACAGGGGCCCAAGGACTTGGGCCACCTTCTACTACTTTGCCAGGCCATAGCAGAGAGCAGGATCAGAAGTGGAGCAGCTGAGTATTGAACCGGCCCCCATATGGGATGCTGGCGCTTCAGACCAGGGTGTTAACCTGCTCCACCACAGCACCAGTCCAACATTTTAAATTTCTGATACTCTAAAGTAGTACAGGACTGCATTACATCTAGGAAAGATGCATTTAAAAATTATAAATCTAGTGCATTTTAGCAGAAGTTTTAACAAATACTTCTGATTTTCTCAGCATTATATATAAATAAATGACATAATGAGTCATTGTCAGATTTTTAGCTTTTGACAGCCACTTATAATATTTCACAGCTTTTTGAAATGTATTGCTAGTGTGTTTTTCTCAACACATGCACTGGATTTTACCAGTTTAGTGCACATGGAGTTGCCTCTTATAGGATTTGCATTTTAATGGGTTTTCATGGCACATGTAATCAACATCTGCAAAGCCTCTAAAACACATAAATAATAACATGAATCAGGCTTTTTTCTTAAATATTAATTTATTTATTTGAAAGAGTTGCACAAATAGAGAAGAGGTAGAGAGAGAGAGACAGACAGACAGAGACAGAGAGGTCTTCCATCAGCTGGTTTACTCCCAGTTGGCCGCAATGACTGGTCTGTGTCAATCTGAAGCCAGGAGCTTCTTCAGGGTCTTTCACATGTGTGCAAGGCCCCAAGGACTTGGGCCACCTTCTAATGCTTTCCCAGGCCATAGCAGAGAGCTGGTTCAGAAGTGGAGCAGCCGCGACTTGAACTGGCACCCATATGGCTTGCCAACACTGCAGGCAACAACTTTATCTGCTATGCCACAGCGCCAGCCCCACATTGCATCTTTTTAAGATGATATGGATTTAAGTTCATGAGAAATTATTAGCATAGTGGGAACTGATAGATATGGATGAAGCAGGATGGACTTGTTAGGAATGGTGATGTTAATTTTCTTATAAAATAAATAAATAAGAAATTAAATATGGTCAGACATAAATGAAGACTAAATTTTATTAGTGGTAATCCAGAAAACACTGATCTCAGGTCTTTTTCTTCCAGTGTTAAGTTTATATTTTTAAATGCATATTAAGTGAACAAATTTCATGTAATTTATATATACAGATTGAAGAGCAAACTGATAACATCCTATCCTATCTTCCCTTGTTCTCATATTTCCAACTCCCTCCTTCTTGTTTTATTTTCTTTTAATTTTGACAGCTGCATGCTTTGATTTTATTTTAGAATCACAAGCTTTAACCCTCTACAAAATAAAGAATTCAGCAAGTAGTAGCAGAAATATCAATGAGTATATGTTGTGTACTCTATCAAAGAGTACAGAAAAGTGCTATGAACAATACTCAAATCTCAAAATGTCAATTTAACTCATATGCTGCTTTTTGTTGTCTATATATTAATTACCACCAGTCAGAGAAAACATATGGTATTTGTCTTTTGGGGACTGGCTTCTTTCATGAAGCATACTTGTTTCCAGTTCATCCATTTAGTTACAGAAGATGGGATTTCATTCTCAATTATGGTTGAATAGTATTTTACACTGTATATATAGCTCATATTTTTGTTCCAGTCACCAGTTGATGGACATCTGGGTTGATTTCATGTTAGCTATTGTGAATTGAGCTGTAATAAACATGAGGGTACAGATAACTCATGCCTGTGCATATTCTATTTCATTTCATGCAGATAAATTCCCAGTAGTCAGATGGCAGGATCACATGGTATGTTTGTTTTCAGATTTCTGAGGAACTTTGATACTGCCTTCCATAATGGTTGCACTAGCTTCATTCCCACCAACAGTGGATTAGGGTACCTTTTTCTCTCCCTCTCCACCAGCCTTTATTGTTTGTTGACCTTTTCAAAAGAATTATTTATTTGAAAGATTGAGTTACAGAGATGGAGAGGCAGAGGCAGAGAGACAGAAGTATTTTATCTGCTTGTTTATGCTCCATATGGCCCAACAGGTAGTGCTGGTCCAATCGGAAGCCAGAGTCAGGAGCATCTCCCTGGTCACCCATGCGGGTGCAGGGACCCAGGCACTTGGGCCATCCTCCACTGCCCTCCCAGTCCAGTGCAGAAAGCTGGACTGGAATAGCAGCAACCGGGACCAGAACTGGCACCCATATGGGATGCCGTCTCCACGGGTGGAGGATCAACCCAGTGTGCTATGGCACTGGCCCCCATCAGGGATATTTTTCTATAGTACTCTCTCTCCACTGTATCTTTTTCTAGTTGAAGAATTAAGGTGATGCAGGATTAATAGAAGGAGTTTGAGAGGATTGTCTCTCTTTCAATTGTGTTGAATAGTTTGAGAAGCATTAGTTCTTTAAAAGTCCTGTAGAATTCAATAGTGAGGCTGTCTGATCCTGGACTTTTGCTTGTTGGGAGGGTCTTTATTACTCATCCAATCTCTGTCTTGGTTTTTGATTTGTTTAGCTTTTCTATGTGTCTTCATGACTCAATTTTGGTATATTGTGTATGTCCAGGAATATGTTGATTTTTACTCTAGGATTTCCAATTTGTTAGCAGTCACAACAGATGCCCACAGCCTATATTGCAGTGCTAATCTGAGTTTTGGGTACTACACTTCCTAATCAGCTTCATGTTAATATCCCTGGGAAGCAATGTATAATAGCTCAAATTCTTTCATTCCTGTCGTCAAATTGGAGAACTGTAACCTCAATGGGGACATGAGAACCTGGTCTTGCACAGTTGTAGCCATATAGAAAGTAAACCAGCAGATGGGAGATCTCTCTGCTTCTCTTTCCTTCTCTCTTTGTCTCTGTGTGTCTCTGCCTTTTTTATCATGTTAAAATATTTAATTACTTACTTGAAAGAGTTACAGAGAGAGGGAGAGACAGAAATCTTCCACCACCTAATTCATTTTTGAGATGACTTTAATAGCCAGAGTGTGGCCAGGTTGAAGCCAGGAGCTTTCCCTCCGATGTGCATGGCAGCAAGGAGCTTTTCCTGCAATGTGCGTGGCAGCATCCCAGGCACTTGGGCCATCTTTCCCTGCTTTTTCAGTCCATTGGTAAGGAGCTGGATCAGAAATGGAATAGCTGGTACTTAAACTGGTGCACATACAGGATGCCAATGTAACAGATAGCAGCTTTGTCCACTGCACCACAACCACCAGCTCCTCTATCTGCCTTTCCAATAAATAAATCTTTTGAAAAAGAACTGAAGGTAGTAAAAGTCATCATGACTGAGCAATGGCAAATTTATTGAAGTGATCTATTTTCTTAAAGATCCTTTTATGAATTTGAAAGGCAGCACTAGATGGAGAGAATGGGAGAGATTGATCTTCCTCCTGGTTTGTTCACTCCTCAAATGGCTGCAATGACTGCGGCTAGGCCAGACTGATATCAGGAGCCAGGGGCTTCTTCCAGGTCTCTCACAAGGGTGCTGGAGCCCCAATATTTGAGTCACCCTGTGCTGCTTTTCCAGACACATTAGCAGAGAACTGGATCTGTTTGGAGCATTAATGTCTATGATACTCTCCTTGCAGTTGAAGGATTTAGAATCCATTTTGATTATGGGTGGGCCAAGTACAATGTCTTCCAATTGTCCAAGGTTTGGATTAGATGGGTTCTGAGAAATTTTGTTAAAATAGTTATTAATCTTGTTTAGACAAGGTCATAGTCAAAGTGGAGGTTCTCTCCTCCCTTCAGAGAAAGGTACCTCCTTCTTTGATGACCTGTTCTTTCCACTGGGATCTCACTCGCAGAGATCTTTTGCCAGAGTGTCTTGGCTTTCCATGCCTGAAATACTCTCATGAGCTTTTCAGCCAGCTCCAAATGCCTTTAGGGCTGATTCTGAGGCCAGAGTGCTATTTAGGACATCTGCCATTCTATGAGTCTGCTGAGTATCTCACTTCCCATGTTGGATCACTCTCCCCTTTATTTACTCCATCGGTTAGCGTTAGCAGGTACTAGACTTGTCTATGTGCTCCCTTTGACTCCCAGTCCCTCCACCATGACCAACTGTGAACTGAAACTGATCACCTGGAACAGTGAGATGGCATTGGTACATGCCACCTCAATGGGATTGAATTGGAATCCCCTGGTATGCTTCCAACTCCACCACTTGGGGCAAGTCAGCCTGAGCATGTCCCAAATTATACATCTCTTCCCTCTCCCATTCCCACCACCATGTTCAACAGGGATCACATTTCAGTTAATTTTCAACACTTAAGAATAACTGTGCATCAATTACAGATCTAAACCAGTCATATTAAGTAGAACAGATAAAAAAAACTACTAAGAGGGATAATGTATTAAGTTGTTCATTAACAGTCAGGGCTATGCTGATCAAGCCACCATTTCCCATAGTGTCCACCTCACTCCAACAGGTTTCCCTCTTGGTGTTCAGTCAGTTGTCACTGATCAGGGAGAACATATGGTATTTGTCCCTTTGGGACTGGCTTATTTCACTCAGCATGATGTGTTCCAGATTCCTCCATTTTGTTGCAAATGACTGGATTTCGTTGTTTCTTACTGCGGTATAGTATTCTAAAGAGTACATATCCCATAATTTCTTTATCCAGTCTATCGTTGATGGGCATTTAGGTTGGTTCCAGGTCTTAGCTATTGTGAATTGTGCTGCAATAAACATTAGGGTGCAGACCTCTTTTTTGTTTGCCAATTTAAATTCCTTTGGGTAAATTCCAAGGAGTGGGATGGCTGGGTCGAACCGTAGGGTTATCTACGACCTTGTCTAAACAAGATAAGAGTCGGAGAACTCAGAGGGCTTCCATAGCCTTGGAAACTCATGACTGGAGCATAGGGAGATTACTGATGCCATAGACAGGAGTGTCAATTGGTAAAGTCAACAACAGGAGTCACTGTGCACTTACTCCTCATGTAGGGTCTCTATCCTTAATGTGCTGTACATTGAGATTTAATGCTATAACGAGTACTCAAACAATATATTTCACTTTGTGTTTCTATGGGGGTGCAAACTGTTGAAATCCTTACTTAATGCATACTAAACTGATCCTCTGTTAAAAAAAAAAAAAGAAATTATCAATTCCCAACTTGACTCTCACTGGGATTAAACATGACAATAGGTCTGCTCTGATTTCATCATCATTTAAAAAAAAATCATCTATTATTTTTCACTTTATGTTTCTGTGTGGGAGCAAACTGTTGAAATCCATACTTGATGTATACTAAGCTGATCTTCTGTATATTAAGATAATCAAAAATGAATCTTGATGTGAATGGAAGGGGAGAGGGAGTGGGAAAGGGGAGGGTTGTGGGTGGGAGGGACGGTATGGGGGGGAAGCCATTGTAATCCATAAGTCGTACTTTGGAAATTTATATGCATTAAATAAAAATTAAAAAAAAATAGTTATTAATCATAACTCTCAGTTTAAGCTTTTCTTACCAAATTTTCATGTTTGCTGATGTTTATATCTATGGGAAAATTGGGTCTCTGGATTGCAACCAATGAAAGCATCCAGACTAACAGTAATAAGGTCAACAGTCAGCAGAATGATGTCCAGCTGAACTGAAATAGATTTTCTTATTTGGTAGAGGGGTTACCTCCTGCATTATGCTGACATACTGACATAGACAGTAGATATTGGAGCCTGTCCCTTCTGCCAAATGGAGAATACCATATTTTGGTCCATCATATATATATTTATATATTATAATATATATTATATATTATACTATATATTTCTATACATAATATAGAATTGCATATAATTATTATAAATATATAATTGTATATATTATATATGAATTTGTTATTTATATATAAATAATTATTTCTGATCCAGCTCCTTACCAATGGATTGAAAAAGCAGTGAAAGATGCTCCAAGTACCTGGGTTCCTGGGACACACATCAGAGGAAAAGCTCCTGGTTTCAACCTGGCCACACTCTGGCTATTGAAGTCATCTCAATAATATATATATATATATAAAATACATATAATAAATTATATAATATTATCTGTTTATAATTATATATTATATAATATATTGTATGATAAATTATAATATATTTTATATATGAATATATTTATATACATAAATATATAAATAAATGTAAATATATATATAAGGAATTTATTTATGTAGTTGACAGGTTTACTTACAGAGAGTGAGAAGAAGAGACACAGAAAGGTCTTCCATATGCTCATTTACTCCCCTAATGACTGCAAAGTCTGCAGCTGGGCCAATCTGAGCTAGGAGCTTCCAGGTCTCCCATATTTTGGCAGGGACCAAAGCACTTGGAACAGCTTCTACTGCTTTCCCAGGCTATTGCAGAGAGCTGGATGGGAAAAGGAGAAATGGGGACTAGAACTGGTGCTCATATGGGGTGCCAGCATTGCAGGTAAAGGATTACACCACTGCACCACAGTGCTGGCCCCAGTCTATCCTTTATTAAGGAGATCTCAGTAATCATGTTCAGGTATTGCTGTCCTATATTCATGGCCAAAGTCCTAGCAGGCAACATGGTTTGGAGAATCATAAGCACAAGGTGTGTAGGAGACTTCATTTCTCATACAGCACAGTTAATAACAAGGTTCCAAGAGGGGAAATTACTTGCATCATAGTCTTTGAGAACTAATGGACAGCACAGGTGATCTAAAGAATTTAGAAGGTTTGTGAGCCCCTAGAGTGAAAAAGTCACTGGGAGCACAAGGACAGTGCCTAGAGTTTATTTTGATGGATTTTAGCCCCTTGCATTGGAGGGAGGCCCGAAGAAGCTGGACTGATTAGTAAACCTCAGAAGTGTCTTTTCAAGGTGAAGGCAAACTGAGACTGAGGGGTTTTTGGAAAAACGTTGAACAAAAGACATTTCCCACACGTGGTTAAGACACATCATTTATCTACTGATTTTCATCAGATCTGTTAACATTAGGTATAAGGTACAGTGGACATGGTGGATGGCATATAGCAATATGATTTTAGTAATATATCATGAGGTGCTTTTTTTAAATGGATTTAGCAGGTAAAATTGGGCTACCTAATAGGATGTAGCTGGAATAATCACCTTTTTGTTAAATAAATCTGAGGTAATAAATGTTAGTGTATGAAGACATTGAGTTTTCTTTTATTGGGCCTTCTTGGTTATTTTAATCTGGGATCTGCGAATTCTCATTTTCTTTATTTTATTCCTCATCATGTCGGACCAACTCTGCTGCTTTGGGGATTTTTTTAGTACATCTGACATTTGGAAATTTAGACAATAGTATAGTTAAAATGAGATGTACCAAGTAAAGTATTTATTTTTATTCTGATACATATTTTGGAATTCTTCTAAAATTCCTATTGAGTATCCTTGTTAAATTTAGTTGCATCCCAGGTTAAGACTTATTGGAGGCAGGCTCCATGGCTCAATAAGCTAATCCTCCACCTGCGGTGCAGGCACACCAAGTTCTAGTCCTGCTGGGAGAGCCAGATTCTGTCCCAGTTGCTCCACTTCCAGTCCAGCTCTCTGCTATGGCCCAGGAGTGCAATGGAGGATGGCCAAAGTGCTTGGGCCCCGTACCTGCATGGGAGACCAGGAGGAAGCACTTGGCTCCTGGCTTTGGATCAGTGCCATGTGCCAGCTGCAGCACACTGGCGGCAGCGGTCACTAGGGGGTAAACCAACAGAAAAAGGAAGACCTTTCTCTCTGTCTCTCTCACTGTCCACTCTGCCTGTCAAAATAAAAAATAATTTTTATAAAAAGACTTATTGGAGCCACTTTAGTGATTACACCCATGAAACTTTGTTAATAAATGCAAATAGAACCTGGGAAAATTGATGTATATCTTATGCTGTAGAGACTTAAGATTGAACATCTTTTTTATCTTTTTTAATTATATAATTTAAAAACAAATTTTAGATTTTTTTTTTTACTTTACTAAGTCACAGCTCTGGCCCCATTAATATGACTTAACAATGTTTTTTCCTCTCAGAATTATCTCTATTGTTTCAGTTAACTGCATGCCTTTTCTTTACATTCAGATTCCCTCAGCTGTCAAAGCTTATTCATCTTAATTCTGTTGTTCCTATTTCCCTCCCTTTTATTCTGTCCCTAGGCTAATTGGGATCATGATTCTCCATTCCTTCTGTGTGGTGTCACAGTAGGCTTGAAGTGTTCTTTTTCTCTTCTGATTTCTAAAGAAAGAAATTATGTATTCCCCCAGTTTAGATATTTTAATAATGCACTCTAAAACAAAGGTTAAATGTTCTTAATTTGACAAGAATTTTCGGGGCCAGTGGTGTGGCATAGTGGGTAGAGCCACCACTTGCAGTGCTGGCAGCTCATATGGATCCAGATCTCTGCTATAGCCTGGGAAAGCAGTAGAAGATGGCCCAAGTCCTGGGCCCGTGCACCCATGTGGGAGACCTGGAAGAAGCTCCTTGCTCCTGGCTTTGGATTGGCACAACTCTGGCCATTGCAGCCAACTGGGGAGAGAACCAGTGGATGGAAGACCCCTCTCTCTTCTCTGCCTCTCTCTGTGCAACTCTGACTTTCAAATAAATAAATAAATCTTTAAAAAAAGATTTTTTTCTAATTTTAGATTTGTTCTACTTCATTGCCACTTCAGGGTGTGTGTAAGGAGTGCATATCCAGTTTTTCTATTTTGGAATTTGGGGATTTTGTATTAGCTCTGCTGTGTATTCATTTTTCTTGAGCATTGGTGATATCTTCTCCTTAGTTGTATTAAGAGAGAGAGCAATAGCCCTCATGTCTTTTTAGGTAAGTAAGACATATTAAAAACAGAGCATTCAGTATACATTCATAGTATTTTGACTTGTTCAATTGATTTTCCTGACCTCCCTTGGATATTCTTGGTCTTTGCTGTACAACTTTCTATACTCATTAATTCTTTGATATTCCCAAATCCAGAAAATGAATGACTCAACAGCTGTGTTCCTGTATTTGCTGGGACTCAGGGTAAGAAGCAAAGTGGAGGTGTTCAGGAATCTAAAGTTACATGCTACATAGCAAAGCACATCATTTCCTATACAAAGTGACTGGGAAATCCAGAATCTTTTGCACACATATTGGATCCTGAACTATTACTGGACTATTCAGTAAGATTTTAATGTATTTATTTTCTGTGTGTGTGTTTGTATTTCTAAATAAACTCTGCTGGGCTACTTAACATTAACATGTATTGCAGAATTCTTTCATCAGTTTTTACTTTTAAAAAGTTTCTCTTTCAGTTTTATGGGAGAGGGTAGAAGTTTCCTGCTATGTAACTGAAAGTTCATTCATTCATTAAAGTTAAAAATATTTGTTGCAAATTGGTAGAATACTATTAATTCTCATGTGATTTACATGAAACTAAATACATTCTCTATTTTGTTTTGCTTAAAATTTCTGCATGTGTGGACTTCTTTTTTCCTTCTTGCCCCAAATCCCTTTGTGTATTGGGATGGCAAATGGGTTTTACACTGGAGAAAACATGTTATTTTGGCAAAGAAGTACTTAGCCTTCCTGCTTCAAGTATTCAAATATTGCATTGGAAATCAGTATATTTGTTTACTGTACAAATGTCCTTCATACAATTTTGTAATCTTCTGGGATGGGAGAGGAAGCAGGAAATAGGAGGATTATGGGTGGGAGGGATGTTTTGGGGGAGGGGAAGCCACTGTAATCCAAAAGCTGTACTTTGGAAATTTATATTTATTAAAAAAATTAAACAATTTTGTAATCTTCATCTTCCTTTTTATTTCATCCTTTTTAAAAAAAGATTCATTTATTTTACTTGAAAATCAGAGTTACACAGAGAAGGAGAGAGAGAGAGAGAGAGCAGTCTTCCAACCGCTGGTTCACTCCCCATTTGGCCACAATGGCTGGAGCTCTGCCAATCCAAAGCCAGGAGCCAGCAGCTTCTTTTGGGTCTCCTATGCAGGTGCAGGAGCCCAAGGGCCTGGGCCATCCTCTACTGCTGGATAGTAAGTCTTACTTGCCTAAAAAGATGGATAGTAATTTGAGTAGCCAGGACTTGAACTGGCACCCAATTGGAATGTCAGCACTGCAAGCCACAGCTCTACTTGCTACTCCACAGCATCGGCCCCCTAAATTCTTATGAGTATTGCTACACGATTGGAATTTATAATTGATAATGCTGAACAATTGAAACTGTCTTATTTACAATTGTAGGACTGGATATGGCAGTTCTACTTGAAGTAAAGTATGTAGCCTGCTTATTGTATGATTTTCGGAAAAGCATGTATTTATATATAACAGCAGATCTGTTAATCATTTAAAAGTGAATTGTCATGATTACCCAGATGTAAAGAATGCAATATGTGCTAATGAGTTAGCAGTCACAGACATTTAGAATTAGAGGGATTTTAGAACTTTTTCAATACTGCAGTTTTTATGAAAAACTAATAATTTTTTTTTATTTGACAGGTAGAGTTATATACAGTGAGAAATCAGAAAGGTCTTCCTTCCATTGGTTCAGTCCCCAGATGGCTGCCACAGTTGGAGCTGTGCCCATCCAAAGCCAGGAGTCAGGTGCTTTCTCCTGGTCTCCCATCCGGGTGCAGGGCCCAAGCACTTGGGCCATCCTCTACTGCCTTCCCGGGCCATAGCAGAAAGCTGGACTGAAAGAGGAGCAACCAGGACTAGAACACTTTGCCCATAAGGGATACCAGCACCACAGGTGGAGAATTAACCAAGTGAGCCACGGCGCTGGCCCCCGATAAATTTACTCTTAACAAAATATCAAAATATCTTATTTAGTATAAAGTTAGTAGTGAAAAGAGACTACCTTGTTGAACACAGAAATTTGAGATTATATTTCTTGGTATTAATTTGCATCTTAAGGCTTATTGCCTAGTTTATTTCAATATTTCAATCTAATATTACTAATAATATCTTGTACTTAGTGGTTCACTGTGTGCCAGACAATATTCTTTTGATTTTTTAAAAGATTTATTTATTTATTTATTTGGAAGTCAGAGTTACACAGATAGTGAACAAGAGGAAGAGAGAGAGAGAGAGAGGTCCTCCATCTGCTGGTTCACTCCCCAGATGGCCTAAAAGGTCAGAGATATGCCAATCTGAAACCAGGAGCCAGGACCTCTTCAGGGTCTCCCATGCAGATTCAGGGGCCCAAGGACTTGGGCCAACTTCCTACTGCTCTCCCAGGCTATAGCAGACAGCTGAATGGAAAATGGAGCAGCCTGGACTTGAACCGGCCTCCATGTGGGATGCCCCCACTGCATGCAGTGGCTTTACTAGCTACACCACAGCACTGGCCTCAAGACAATGCTCTAAAATGATGCATTAATTATTCCCAAATATTGAAAAGTGGCATGGTACACATTTGAATGTGTTGTTTTGTACTAGTTGTAGAAACAGTTTAAAATATATTTATATTTAAAAATGTAAGCTTTGATCTAAAGGTTTACTTTCCCTTAAGGTGCCTGTTTGGAAACTGAGAGATCATTGAAGTCTCAAGATAGAGTACAACTGATCTTATCCAAGCCTCCTTTATCACATGAGGATGCTAAATGCCAAGCCCAGAGAAGTAAAGTGAATTGTTCAAGGTCACATAGGTAAGTTGTGGCAGGGATAATTCTGTATTAGCATTAGGTATCCTGATACATAGGCCACTGTTCTGTCAATTTTGTACTCCTTCTGGAGTTAAAGATTCTAAGTTGTGGAAAATTGAATTTGGAAATTTAGTGGTTGCTATGTTGTTATGGTGAGAAATTTCTGTGTATAGCTATGAGTTGCTTAAATTTTATTCAATATATTTTTCTAGTATGTTTGCTATTTATTTGAAATGTATAACAAGTAGCTTCATCTATTTGCCAAAAAAAATTTTAAAGATTTATTTATATTATTTGAAAGTCAGAATTACACAGAGAGAGAAGGACAGGCAGAGAGAGTGGTCTTCCATTCACTGGTTCACTCCACAGTTGGCCTCCATGGCTGCAGCTGTGATGACTGGAAGGCAGGAGCCAGGAGCCTCTTCCTGGTCTCCTATGCAGGTGCAGGGGCCCAAGGACTTGCACCATTTTATAATGCTTTCCCAGGCCATAGCAGAGAGCTGGATAGGAAGTGGAGCAGCCAGGTCTTGAACTGATGCCCCTATGGAATACCAGCACTGCAGGTGGCAGCCTCACCCACTATGCCACAGTGCCAGCCCTTGCCAAAAGAATTTATAGAAGCTATTCCATATATACACTTAACAATTATTTAGTTACTTGACATGAACTATCCCTGCATATTTGAAAATTTTGAATGGTATCACTTGGGTTTTAAGAATGTTATATTTTAGGTCTCTTAATATTTTTAGTGATGATGTTTTAAAGGCCCTTTCTGTTTTATGAAAAATGATAAGGATTTTGTTTTACAATGGCCATAGTATTACTACTTAAAGCAATAGATTAAATAAAACTTTTAAACAAAGTCATTTAATACTGAATTCTAACACACTGGTATATTTTAAAGTGAGAAGCCGGATTTCTTTCAGATATTCTAAAGAAGAATGATAATCAAAATTGAAGACATCTACAGTTTTTAATCACTTGTTTTAAATATTGGTCATAATGGTCCAATTTTGAGTTTAATTTTAATTAGCTTTTAAATGATTCAATATGTTTTATAGAAAAAATTCGGAGAACATAATTATATACTCAACCTCCCTCCCTTCTTTTTCCTTCTTTGTCATTTTTTTTAGCTTATGAAATGACATTTTCAGTTTACATTACATTAAAAAGGGTTCTTGAATCAAGGGACAAGTTTAACAGGCAAAAAGCAAAAAGATCGTAATTTAGAGGGTATATAGACAATGGCTCTAAACAATATTTGAATATCACATCTAAACAATATTTGAATAAATTGATAAATATTTTAATTTCTCCTACTAAAATGCTCAAAGTCTTTAATTATTTATCAAATATTAGTGCAAAATTATGGATTTAAATGATCCCAAAAAGTGATGAATTTTTGTGTAATAAAGTCCAATTTTTGTCAAGGCTTTTTGAAAGTCTCACAGAAAACTTATGTTTGTGAATGGGAAGAATAATACCAAAATATCCATACTACCAAAAGCAATTTGCAAATTCAATGTAATCCCAATCAACATACCAACGATGTTCTCAGAGCTAGAAAAAATGATGCTAAAATTCACATAGAAACATGAGAGATGCTTAACATCTAAAGCAATATTATAAAGCAAAAAAAAAGCTGGAGACATCACACCATATTTTAAGACATATTACAGGGGTCAGCACTATGACAAAGCAGGTAAAGTCACCGTCTGCAGTGCCGGCATCTCATATGGGTGCCAGTATGTTTCCCAGCTGCTCCACTTCTTATACCCCTCTCTGGTATAGCCTGAGAAAAAAGTAGAAAATGGCCAAAGTCTTTGGGCCCCTGCACCTGCATAGAGACCTGGAAGAAGCTCCTGACACTTGGATTCAGATCAACAGAGCTCCGGCCATTGTGGCCATTTGGGGAGTAAACCAGTGGATGGAAGACCTCTCTCTCTCTCTGCCTCTACCTCTCTGTAACTCTGCCTTTCAAATAAATATACTGCAAAAAAAAAAAAAAAAAAAAAAAAAAAAAAGAAGTGTTAGCACTGATATAATAACAGACACATAGTTCAATGGAAAAGACTTGGTAGCATAGAAATAAACCCAAATTTCTACCAGCAACTCATATTTAACAAAGGAACTCAAATGAACTGGAGAAAGAAGAATCTCTTTCACAAGTGGTGCAGAGGAACTTGATTATCCATATGTAGAAGCCTGAAAAGAGACTCCAACATCTCTTACACTATGTGAAAGTGAACTCACAGTGAATTAAAATGTAATCATAAGACCCAAACCCAAGTAAACATAGGGAAACTCTAAATATTGTCAACACACAATAGCTTTTGGGTAAGATTCCAATAGCAATAGTCACAAAAATAAAAACAGAGACATTTGAGTATATCCAACTAAGATACTTCTTCACAACAAAGTAAACATCAGAGTGTAGATACAATGAACAGATGGCAGGAAAAATTAAAACTCTGAATGTTTACAGATTTCCAGAACATTTACATGAATTGGAAAAACTCCAAAAAATACAGTGAAGAAACAGGCAAGGATCTGAATAGACATTTCTCAGAAGAAATGTACATGGTCAAAACATGTGAATATGCCCGATGTCACTAGCCATTATGTAAATATAAATCAGAACACCATATCAGTCTCCAACACCTGTGGGAGAATACAACACTCAGGTGTTTGTGTGTGCAGCAAGTGGGTTTAGAGGACCCTGTTCACCTCTGGAGAGCAGAGCCTACAGGGAGGTAAAGAAACCTTACTGCGCAGGGGCATGCTAATCTTCTCTGTATCATTCCAATTTTAGTATATGTGCTGCCGAAGCGAGCACATGTGCTGCCGAAGCGAGAAAGAGATGAAAAGAATTTATCTCAGCTAGCCACTAATATTCAAGAAACAAGGTCTTCAGGAAAGCCAACTCAACTGACATTTTCATGTCATTGTTAAATAAAGGAAAAATTATCTAGGTTCAGCAATACGTAGTTTATAAGAGAAAGACTACAGAGTAATTTCCTTGGCATAGAAATAACTTTGTTTTTTTTTTTTTTTTTTTTTTTTATCCATGAGGGCTTGCTATCACCACCACACACCCACATCCCATATACAAATGCCTGGCTTGAGTGGTAGCTTCTCTGCTTTGAGGCAAGTTTCTGCTAGTGTGCACCCTGGGAGGAGACGGAGGATGGCAGAAGTGCTTGGGTCCCTGCACCCAAATGGGACATCCAGAATGAATTCCCAGTTCCTGGTTTTGGCTTGGTCAAGCTTTGGCTATTGCAAGTGTCTGGGGAGTGAAGCAGTGGTTCCCTCTTCCTGTCACTCTGCCTTTCAAATCAATAACTGTTGTTGGTAATGACTAATAATGATATTCACTGATTGTCAAATTTTGAATCTATTAATTATAGACAATTTCTCTTTGTATTTTTAAACTTTCATAATGTTCTGTAGCCAATTTCATCACTAGAAATAAAAACTTTTCCTCAAAAAAAAAAAAAAAAGAAACCTTACTGCTTTCCTAATGTGCTTATTAAGTTCTTGACCAGCGCCTGTTAGTCTTGCCACAAACTTTCTAGTCTTACTACTTTCCTTCTTCTTCTTCTTCTCTGTGACTTGTAAAATAGTATACATTCTATATACTGTGGATACTTTTGATTTATTTTATTCCTTCGGTCTCCTATGAAGTTCCTCCACAAAAGCACAGCCCTCAAAATATTCATTCATTTATGCAGTCTGCAGATTTCATGAGCTACTAAATTCCAAGTAGTATGTTAAAGGCAAGATCTGGGCCTAAGAGAAAAGTGGTCTAAATTCTGTGCCTAGAAGAGGATTTGGGACATAGTAGAACTTCAGTGAAGTGCTATGTGAATGACATGCACTCATTAAATGAGTAATCTAAAGCATACACTTCATTTAAGCAACACAGCAGCCCTACTCACCTCAGGTAGAGCAATTGAGAGGAATAATGTGAACAAAAATAAGACATCAATAAGTTGAATAATAACAGAGAAAAAACAAAATGAGATAGATGCCAACATTACTGAGCTATTTTTGAGGAATTAAATTGATAGAGGGGCTGGCATTGTGGCCAAGTGGGGAAAGCTGCAATCTGTGAGGCCAGCATAACATCTGAGTTCCACTTTGAGTTTAGGAATCTCCACTTCCAATTTAGCTCACTGCTAAACACCTGGGAAACCAGCAGAAGATGGACGAAGGACTCAGGTCCTTGCCACTCATGTGGGAGACTTGGATGAAGCTCCTGACTCCAGCATGCCCCAGGCTCAACTGTTGAAACTCTCTGGGGTGTGAGCCAGCAGATGAAAGCTATCTATGTCTTTCCCTCTCTCTCTAAATCCACCTTTCAAATAATAAAGATTTAATAAACAAATTAACTGATTTCAAAATACACAAAAACATGAACAATACTATATCATTTTTATGCCAAACTGATAAAAAATAACAAATGCTAGAGAGCACATGGGAAAAGAAAACCATCATATATGGTGGGTGAAAACACAAGTTAGTACAGATGTTATGCAGAACAGTATGGTCATTCCTTAAAAAGGATAAAAATTGGGGCTGGCGCTGTTGTGCAGTGAGTTAAAGCCCTGGCCTGAAGGGCCAGCATCCCATTTGGGTGCCAGTTCTAGTTCCAGCTGCTCTTCTTCCAATACTGCTCTCTGCTATCTCCTGGGATAGCAGTAGAAGATGGCCCAAGTCCTTGGGCCCATGCACCCATGTGGGAGACCCAGAGGAAGCTCCCGTCTCCAGGTTTCATAATGGCATAACTCTGGCCTTTGTAGTCATCTGTAGAGCGAACCAGCTAATGGAGGACCTCTCTGTGTCTCTACCTCTATTGTAACTCTTTCAAATAAATAACAAAAATTAAACTAAGATAAAAATTGACCTACCATGTGAGAGTTATCTTGCTCTTGGCTATATAGAATAAGGAAATTTTATTAGAAGGAAAGGAGGAGAGCATATCAAAGATACAGCAATTTTCCCATAACACAGCCACTATAACACAGTTCACTGCAGCCAGGATTTGAAACCAATCTAGCTGTCCATCAATGAAAAACAATGGACAGGGCAACCTCTTTTAGATACAAAAAAAGAACAAAATATTATTAAATTAATTGAAATAAGACAGAAGCAGGAACACAAATGTCACCTGGTCCTTGTCGCATGTGGAAGTGAAAGAAAATAATGGATCTGAACACAGAACTGTGATTACTAGAGGCTGAGAAGGGAAGCAGCTAGGGATAGAGGGGGATTGGATAATAGGTATCAAAAATCAAAGAGGCAGAAAGAACTTCTGGTGTTCCATAATATAATGAGATGACTACATTCAACCATATTAGGTTCTGTGTAAAGAACTGAAGGAGAGGAGCTGGTAGTCTCAAATCATGGAGAAGAATTAGAAACTGTAGTTGCTTGGGGGCCAGCATTGTGGCACAGTGGGCTAACACCCTGGCCTGAAGCACCAGCATCCCCTGTGGGTACCAGTTCTAGTCCTGGCTGCTCCTCTTCTGATCCAACTCTCTGCTATGGCCTGGGAAAGCAGTAGAAGATGGCCCAAGTCCTTGGGTCCCTGCACCCAAGTGGGAGATCTGGAAGAAGCTCCTGGTTCCTGGAATCAGATTGGCAGAGCTCCGGCCATTGTGGCCATCTGGGGAGTGAACCGGCAGAGGAAGACCTCTCTCTCTCTCTGCTGCTACTTCTCTCTGTAACTCTGTCTTTCAAATAAATAACTCTTTAAAAACTTAATAAAACTGTAGTTGCTTAGCTTGATCACTTTTTACTGCATAAATGTGTGCAAATATTGCACTACACCCTGTAATAATGCATGACTAGGACACATTAATCACAAATTATTTCAATGAAATTTTAAAAATTAGAAGCATTTCTTTATATTAACAATGAACTATTTGAAAATGAAATTAGAGAAACATTTCCATGCATAGCAGCATAAGAACCAGGAACCAATGTCTTCAATGTTATCAGTGATGAATCAGATTCACAGCCCCCAGCACTCAGTTTTTGCCATATACTTTACCATGGCAATTGTGGGCATATAGTAGTAAATCAATGGACAGGAATCCTTTGTCTCTAAATCTGCTAAATAAATAAACAAGGAATTCATCAAAGAAAAAGAGATATCAATTTGGATGCCAGGCACAAAAACACATGCACTTGAGCTATCCTCCAGTTTGTGATGCCAACAAATCTTTCAGACATGTTACATTTTCAGAGACTTTTCTGTAATCTTGCTAAGCTTTCTGGAAATCTGCCTTATAGCAAAGGGTTTCCCAATTCCATTACACTCATGATATTTCTTTTGTGTGATATATTAGTTTACCATCTAGAGATAATTTATGGTACAAAACTTTTCTATGCATGCATGTTTTCTCATTTGTGAGTCTATTCATGGGAATTGAAGACTGATTTATAACAGAAATACATTTTCCAAATTCATTGCATAGACTTTTGTTCCTTATGAATTCTCTGAAGTCTGTTGATGTCTAATTTCTGGCTAAAGGTTTTATTGTATTTACAGCATGCAAAGACTATCACCTTTTGTGAATTCTGTGTCTATACAAGCCTGAAACAAAGAAAATGTTTTTGCACAATCAGTATACGCCTAAGAAACCACCTGTGTCAATTCTCTGATGTACCATTGACTTCTGACTCTAATAATATTTATAAGCTTTCTCCTTTACATGAGTCTCTGTTGGATAGGATGTGATTTCCAGCAAAAGGTTTTGTCACAATACTTACATGAATTTTGGAGAAAAGCTCTTCCACATTCATTATATTGTTAAGGTCTCTCCCTTGTTCAAATTCCATGATGGATTATGAGGCATTACCTATGTGAAATGACTTTCTCACATTTATTTCATTCATTAGATATATATGTTGTGCATTCTGATATAAGGAGAGATTTGGGCAGAGCTTTCCAACACTCATTACACCCATAAGGTTTCTCTCCCACGTGAATTCCCTGTTGTCTTATGAGGTATGGCTTCTAATTAAAGGGATTTTACTTTCAAAGGAGTTTTTCCCTATATGAATTTGATGATGTACAATGAGGGCTGAATTATGGTAAAAGGCTCTGAGTCATTACATTCATAAAATTGCTCCCCATGAGAATTCTTTTATGTTTGATGAGGTCTGATTTGCACCACAAAGGCTATTCACATGTATTATATTCATGCATTTCTCCCCTTGGTGAATTCTCTAATATTTCATGAGATATAACTTGCACAAAAAGGTCAAGTAGAAAATTCCCTGTGTGGATACTCTGATATCTTATGAGTTATGAAGTACAGCAAAGAGGCTTTCCACCATCCTTCCATCCATAAAACCTACCTAAATTGAGCAACAAAGATATAGAAAACCTAAACACACACATAACCAGATGGAAATGATACCAGTAATAAAGACCATCACTACCAAGAAAACCCCAAAACTGGAAGGCTTCACTGCTGAATTCTAACAGACATTTAAAGCACTAACTGCAATTCTTCTCAAGTTATTCAAAACAATTGAGAGAGAGGCGATTCTCCCAAATTCTTTCTATGAAGCCAACATCACCTTCATTCCTAAACTTGAAAAAAGTGCAACAAAGAAAGTAATTATAGACCAATTTCCCTGATGAACATACATGCAAAGATCTGCAACAGAATTCTGGCCAATTGAATCCAACAATGCATCAGAAAGATCATCCACCCAGACCAAGTGGGATTTATCCTTGGTATGCAAGGATGGGACCAAAGGCTTTTCCACAGTCATTTCATTTATAAGCTTTCTCCATGGTGTGAAGGCTCTGATACTTTCTGAGGTTTGACTTCTCAGCAAAGGTTTTTCCACAGTCATTGCAATCATAAGGTTTCCCCCAGTACAAATTGTCTGATGCTTTGTGAGCTTTGATTTCTCAGCAAAGGCTTTTCCACAATGATTGCATTCATAAGGTTTCTCCCCTCTGTGAATTCTCTGATGATTTATGAGGTTTGCCTTCTGGCCAAAGGATTTTCCATAGTAATTGCATTCATAAGGTTTCTCACCTGTGTGAATTCTCTGATGATTTATGAGGTTTGCCTTCTGGCCAAAGGATTTTCCACAGTCATTACATTCAAAAGGTTTCTCACCTGTGTGAATTCTCTGATGATTTATGAGGTGTTTCTTCTGGCCAAAGAACTTCCCACAGTCATTAGATTTGTAAGATTTCAACCCTGTGTGAATTCTCTGATGTCTAATGAGATCTGACTTCTGGTGAGTGGTTTCCACACAATCATTACACACATGAGGGTTTTCCACAATATGAGTGCTGTGATGGAGGGTATTTAATACTGAATGAATTCCCACAAGGTTTACATGCATAGGATTTCTTCCCTATATTTGGTCTATGATTCAGTCTAACATGTGATTGGTAAATGACAGGTTCCACAGTCCCAATATACTTATAAATGTTCTCTCTTTTCAGGTGAATACAATCAGAATTCCACAGTCAGTCAGCTGGGAGGGGTGGATGAATCCGGAAACAGCTGGTTTCCTTGTACTAAAACAAGCGCCATATCACGAAGGACTCTTGCATTTCTTTTTCTTTTTTGCATTTTTCACATTTTCTTATTTATCATGGTTTGTAATAAATTTTCTGATGTGGGTTGTGGTTTTGAGGCTGGCTTAAGGAGTTCAGGGAACCAGAGGAATGGTCTTTTTCAATTAGGGCACAGCTGTTGTTTCTCTCCAATTCTGGCTTTCTGTAATTGCTTTGGGTGCCTCAGGCAATTTTTCATTTTGAGCGACTTTTTCCTAAATGCTTTGTTGGTCTGAGTTTGTTTTGCCTTTTTCCTTTTCAAATTGTGTATTCTGATGCAATACAAACAAGGGTTTAGAACGAGGATCCATCAGGAAATTGAAAAACAGAACATATTGGGTTTTCATGATTAGAAATCATAGGCAACATGACCAAGATGAGTTTTTGGGTTTTGGAAAATGACATAGAACCCTTCCACTGAGGGGCAGATATTAATTTCCTCCAAATCGAGAGTGAGTGCGATTTTCAGGTGAATTCAATCAGAATTCCACAGCCAGTCAGCTAGGAGGGGTGGATGAATCCGGGAACAGCTGGTTTCCTTGCAACTAAATCAAGCCCAATATCACAAAGGACTCTTGCATTTCTTTGGCTTCTTTCTCTTTTTTCTTTTTTTCATGGTTTGTAATGAATTTTCTGATGTGAGCTTTGGTTTTGAGGCTGCAATATAGAGTTCAGTGCACAGGAGGAATGGTCTTTTTCAAAAAGGGCACAGCTGTTGGCCTGCTTCAATTCTGCCTTGCTGTCATTGTTTTGGGTGCCTCAGCCGATTTGTGGTTTCTTGTGTGGCAATTTCCTAAATGTTTTCTGGGTCTGAGTTGGTTTTCCCTTCTTCCTTCCCAAATTTTGTAATTCTGAGGCAACACAAACAAGAGTTTGGACAGAGTAGCCATTATGAAATAAAAAACATTACAATTAGGCATTTGAAGAATATAAATCTACAGGTAACACGACCAAGGTGAGTTTTTGTGTTTTGGAAAATAAAATGGAACACTTTGGCTGAGGTGACAGATATTAATTCCCTCCAAACTGAGTTTCACTACGATTTTCAGGTTAATTCAGTCAGAATTCCACAGGCATCAGCTGGAGGGGTGGATGAATGCGGGAACATTCGGTTTTCTTGAGACTAAATCTAGTCCAATATCATTATGGATTCTTGCATTTTTTTGGCTTTTTTCTCATTTTTCTTATTTATCATGGTTTGTAATGAATTTTCTGATGTGAGCTTTGGTTTTGAGGCTGGCATATTGAGTTCAGGGCACAAGAGGAAGGTTCTTTTTCAATCAGGGCGCAGCTGTTGGCTTGCTCCACTTCTGGCTTGCTGTCATTGTTTTGGGTGCCTCAGCCGATTTGTGGTTTCTTGAGTGCCAATTTCCTAAATGTTTTCTGGGTCTGAGTCGGTTTTGCCTTCTTATTCCCAAATTTTGTATTCTGATGCAATACAAGCATGTTTTGGAGAGTAGCCATTATGAAAGAAAAAAAAAAAACCACAGCGCATTGACCTTTCAGGATTAGAAATCTACAGGCAACACAACCAAGATGAGTTTCTGTGTTTTGGAAAATGACATAGAACGCTTCTGCTGAGGGGACAGATTCTAATTCCCTCCAAAATGAGTGTGAGTGCGATTTTGAGGTGAATTCAATCAGAATTCCAGAGTCAGTCTGTGGAAGAGGGGGATGAATCTGGAAACAGCCAGTTTCTTTGTGTCTAAATCCAGCCAAATATCACAAAGGACTCTTGCATTCCTTTGGCTTTTTCACATTTCCCTTATTTATCATGGTTTGTAATGAATTTTCTGATGTGAGCTTTGGTTTTGAGGCTGCAATATAGAGTTCAGGGCACCTGAGGAATGGTCTTTTTCAAACAGGACACAGCTGTTGGTGTGCTCCAATTCTGGCTATTGTCTTTGTTTTGGGTGCCTCAGCTGAAATTTGGTTTCTTGAGTTTCACTGGGATTGTCAGGTTAATTCAGTCAGAATTCCACAGGCAGTCAGCTTTAGTGGTGGATGAATCTGGGAACAGCCGGTTTCCTTGCAACTAAATCAAACCCAATATCATTATGGATTCTTGCATTTCTTTGGCTTTTTCACTTTTTTCTTATTTATCATGGTTTGTAATGAATTTTCTGATGTGAGCTTTGGTTTTGAGGCTGCAATATGGAGTTCAGGGCACAAGAGGATGGTTCTTTTTCAATCAGGGCACAGCTGTTGGCTTGCTCCACTTCTGGCTTGCTGTCATTGTTTTGAGTGCCTCAGCCGATTTGTGGTTTCTTGTGTGGCAATTTCCCAAATGTTTTCAGGGTCTGAGTTGGCTTTGCCTTCTTCCTTCCCAAATTTTGTATTCTGATGCAATGCAAAGAAGAGTGTGTAGAGAGTAGCCATTATGAAATAAAAAACAAAACAAATAGGCATTTGAAGCTTAGAAATCTACAGGTAACATGACCAAGGTGAGTTTTTGTGTTTTGGAAAAAAAAATGGAACACTTTGGCTGAGGTGACAGATATTAACTGCCTCCAAACTGAGTTTCACTGTGATTTTCAGGTTAATTCAGTCAGAATTCCACAGGCAGTCAGCTGGAGGGGTGGATGAATCCGGGAACAGCCGGTTGCCTAGCGACTAAATCAAGCCCTATATCATTATGGATTCTTGTATTTCTTTGGCTTTTTTTCTATTTTTCTTATTTATCATGGTTTGTAATGAATTTTCTAATGTGAGCTTTGGTTTTGAGGCTGGCATATTGAGTTCAGGGCACAAGAGGAAGGTTGTTTTTCAATCAGGGCACAGCTGTTGGCTTGCTCCACTTCAGGCTTGCTGTCATTGTTTTGGGTGCCTCAGCTGATTTGCGGTTTCTTGTGTGGCAATTTCCCAAATGTTTTCGGGGTCTGAGTTGGTTTTGCCTTCTTCCTTCCCAAATTTTGTATTCTGATGCAATACAAGCAAGATTTTGTACAGAGTAGCCATTATGAAAGAAAAAAAAAAAACAGCAAATTGACCTTTAAGGATTAGAAATCCATAGGCAACACAACCAAGATGAGATTCTGTGTTTTGGAAAATGACATGGAATGCTTCTGCTGAGGTGACAGATTCTAATTCCCTCCAAATGGAGTGTGAGTGCGATTTTGAGGTGAATTCAATCAGAATTCCAAAGTCAGTCTGTGGAAAGGGGGGATGAATCTGGAAACAGCCAGTTTCTTTGTGTGTAAATCCTGCCAAATACGACAAAGGACTCTTGCATTTCTTTGGCTTTTTTCTCTTTTTTCTTATTTATCATGGTTTGTAATGAATTTTCTGATGTGAGCTTTGGTTTTGAGGCTGGCATATTGAGTTCAGGGCACAAGAGGAAGGTTCTTTTTCAATCAGGGCACAGCTGTTGGCTTGCTCCACTTCTGGCTTGCTGTCATTGTTTTGGGTGCCTCAGCCGATTTGTGGTTTCTTGAGTGGCAATTTCCTAAATGTTTTCTGGGTCTGAGTCGGTTTTGCCTTCTTTTTCCCAAATTTTGTATTCTGATGCAATACAAGCAAGATTTTGGAGAGTAGCCATTAGGAAAGAAAAAAAAAAAAAAAACACTGCGAATTGCCCTTTCAGGATTAGAAATCTACAGGCAACACGACCAAGATGAGTTTCTGTGTTTTGGAAAATGACATGTAACCCTTCTGCTGAGGGGACAGATTCTAATTCCCTCCAAAATGAGTGTGAGTGTGATTTTGAGGTGAATTCAATCAGAATTCCAGAGTCAGTCTGTGGAAGGGGGGGATGAATCTGGAAACAGCCAGTTTCTTTGTGTCTAAATCCAGCCAAATATCAAAAAGGACTCTTGCATTTCTTTGACTTTTTCACATTTCCCTTATTTATCATGGTTTGTAATGAATTTTCTGATGTGAGCTTTGGTTTTGAGGCTGGCATATTGAGTTCAGGGCACAAGAGGAAGGTTCTTTTTCAATCAGGGCACAGCTGTTGGTGTGCTCCAATTCTGGCTTGCTGTCATTGTTTTGGGTGCCTCAGCTGATTTGTGGTTTCTTGAGTGGCAATTTCCTAAATGTTTTCGTGGTCTGAGTTGGTTTTGCCTTCTTATTCCCAAATTTTGTTTTCTGATGCAATACAAGCAAGCTTTTGGACAGAGTAGCCATTATGAAAGAAAAAAAAAAAAACACAGCAAATTGACCTTTCAGGATTAGAAATCCATAGGCAACACAACCAACGTGAGATTCTGTGTTTTGGAAAATGACAGGGAACGCTTCTGCTGAGGGGACAGATTCTAATTCCCTCCAAATGGAGTGTGAGAGCGATTTTGAGGTGAATTCAATGAGAATTCCAAAGTCAGTCTGTGGAAGGGGGGGATGAATCTGGAAACAGCCAGTTTCTTTGTGTCTAAATCCAGTCAAAAATCACAAAGGACTCTTGCATTTCTTTGGCTTTTTTCTCTTTTTTCTTATTTATCATGGTTTGTAATGAATTTTCTGATGTGAGCTTTGGTTTTGAGGCTGGCATATTGAGTTCAGGGCACAAGAGGAAGGTTCTTTTTCAATCAGGGCGCAGCTGTTGGCTTGCTCCAATTCTGGCTTGCTGTCATTGTTTTGGGTGCCTCAGCCGATTTGTGGTTTCTTGAGTGGCAATTTCCTAAATGTTTTCTGGGTCTGAGTCGGTTTTGCCTTCTTATTCCCAAATTTTGTATTCTGATGCAATACAAGCAAGATTTTGGAGAGTAGCCATTATGAAAGAAAAAAAAAAAAACACAGCGCATTGACCTTTCAGGATTAGAAATCTACAGGCAACACGACCAAGATGAGTTTCTGTGTTTTGGAAAATGACATGGAACGCTTCTGCTGAGGGGACAGATTCTAATTCCCTCCAAATGGAGTGTGAGTGCGATTTTGAGGTGAATTCAATCAGAATTCCAAAGTCAGTCTGTGGAAGGGGGGGATGAATCTGGAAACCGCCAGTTTCTTTGTATCTACATCCAGCCAAATATCAAAAAGGACTCTTGCATTTCTTTGGCTTTTTCACATTTCCCTTATTTATCATGGTTTGTAATGAATTTTCTGATGTGAGCTTTGGTTTTGAGGCTGGAATATGGAGTTCAGGGCACCGGAGGAATGGTCTTTTTCAAACAGGGCACAGCTGTTGGTGTGCTCCAATTCTGGCTATTGTCTTTGTTTTGGGTGCCTCAGCTGAAATTTGGTTTCTTGAGTTTCACTGGGATTGTCAGGTTAATTCAGTCAGAATTCCACAGGCAGTCAGCTTTAGTGGTGGATGAATCTGGGAACAGCCGGTTTCCTTGCAACTAAATCAAACCCAATATCATTATGGATTCTTGCATTTCTTTGGATTTTTCTCTTTTTTCTTATTTATCATGGTTTGTAATGAATTTTCTGATGTGAGCTTTGGTTTTGAGGCTGCAATATGGAGTTCAGGGCACAAGAGGATGGTTCTTTTTCAATCAGGGCACAGCTGTTGGCTTGCTCCACTTCTGGCTTGCTGTCATTGTTTTGAGTGCCTCAGCCGATTTGTGGTTTCTTGTGTGGCAATTTCCCAAATGTTTTCGGGGTCTGAGTTGGCTTTGCCTTCTTCCTTCCCAAATTTTGTATTCTGATGCAATGCAAAGAAGAGTTTGTACAGAATACCTATTATGAAATAAAAAACACAACAAATAGGCGTTTGAAGCTTAGAAATCTACAGGTAACATGACCAAGGTGAGTTTTTGTGTTTATGAAAATAAAATGGAACACTTTGGCTGAGGTGACAGATATTAATTGCCTCCAAACTGAGTTTCACTGTGATTTTCAGGTTAATTCAGTCAGAATTCCACAGGCAGTCAGCTGGAGGGGTGGATGAATCCGGGAACAGCCAGTTGCCTAGCGACTAAATCAAGCCCTATATCATTATGGATTCTTGCATTTCTTTGGCTTTTTTTCTATTTTTCTTATTTATCATGGTTTGTAATGAATTTTCTGATGTGAGCTTTGGTTTTGAGGCTGGCATATTGACTTCAGGGCACAAGAGGAAGGTTCTTTTTCAATCAGGGCACAGCTGTTGGCTTGCTCCACTTCTGGCTTGCTATCATTGTTTTGGGTGCCTCAGCTGATTTGTGGTTTCTTGAGTGCCAATTTCCTAAATGTTTTCGGGGTCTGAGTTGGTTTTGCCTTCTTCCTTCCCAAATTTTGTATTCTGATGCAATACAAGCAAGATTTTGGACAGAGTAGCCATTATGAAAGAAAAAAAAAAAAACACAGCAAATTGACCTTTCAGGATTAGAAATCCATAGGCAACACAACCAAGATGAGATTCTGTGTTTTGGAAAATGACATGGAACGCTTCTGCTGAGGGGACAGATTCTAATTCCCTCCAAATGGAGTGTGAGAGCGATTTTGAGGTGAATTCAATCAGAATTCCAAAGTCAATCTGTGGAAGGGGGGGATGAATCTGGAAAAAGCCAGTTTCTTTGTGTCTAAATCCTGCCAAGTATCACAAAGGACTCTTGCATTTCTTTGGCTTTTTCATATTTCCCTTATTTATCATGGTTTGTAATGAATTTTCTGATGTGAGCTTTGGTTTTCAGGCTGGCATATTGAGTTCAGGGCACAAGAGGATGGTTCTTTTTCAATCAGGGCACAGCTGTTGGCTTGCTCCAATTCTGGCTATTGTCTTTGTTTTGGGTGCCTCAGCTGAAATTTGGTTTCTTGAGTTTCACTGGGATTGTCAGGTTAATTCAGTCAGAATTCCACAGGCAGTCAGCTTTAGTGGTGGATGAATCTGGGAACAGCCGGTTTCCTTGCAACTAAATCAAACCCAATATCATTATGGATTCTTGCATTTCTTTGGATTTTTCTCTTTTTTCTTATTTATCATGGTTTGTAATGAATTTTCTGATGTGAGCTTTGGTTTTGAGGCTGCAATATGGAGTTCAGGGCACAAGAGGATGGTTCTTTTTCAATCAGGGCACAGCTGTTGACTTGCTCCACTTCTGGCTTGCTGTCATTGTTTTGAGTGCCTCAGCCGATTTGTGGTTTCTTGTGTGGCAATTTCCCAAATGTTTTCAGGGTCTGAGTTGGCTTTGCCTTCTTCCTTCCCAAATTTTGTATTCTGATGCAATGCAAAGAAGAGTTTGTACAGAATACCTATTATGAAATAAAAAACACAACAAATAGGCGTTTGAAGCTTAGAAATCTACAGGTAACATGACCAAGGTGAGTTTTTGTGTTTATGAAAATAAAATGGAACACTTTGGCTGAGGTGACAGATATTAATTGCCTCCAAACTGAGTTTCACTGTGATTTTCAGGTTAATTCAGTCAGAATTCCACAGGCAGACAGCTGGAGGGGTGGATGAATCCGGGAACAGCCGGTTTCCTAGTGACTAAATCAAGCCCTATATCATTATGGATTCTTGCATTTTTTTGGCTTTTTTCTTTTTTTCTTATTTATCATGGTTTGTAATGAATTTTCTGATGTGAGCTTTGGTTTTGAGGCTGGCATATTGAGTTCAGGGCACAAGAGGAAGGTTCTTTTTCAATCAGGGCACAGCTGTTGGCTTGCTCCACTTCTGGCTTGCTGTCATTGTTTTGGGTGCCTCAGCTGATTTGTGGTTTCTTGTGTGGCAATTTCCTAAATGTTTTCGGGGTCTGAGTTGGTTTTGCTTTCTTCATTCCCAAATTTTGTATTCTGATGCAATACACGCAAGCTTTTGGACAGTGTAGCCATTATGAAAGAAAAAAAAAAAAACACAGCAAATTGACCTTTCAGGATTTGAAATCCATAGGCAACACAACGAAGGTGAGATTCTGTGTTTTGGAAAATGACATGGAACGCTTCTGCTGAGGGGACAGATTCTAATTCCCTCCAAATGGAGTGTGAGAGTGATTTTGAGGTGAATTCAATCAGAATTCCAAAGTCAGTCTGTGGAAGGGGGTGATGAATCTGGAAACCGCCAGTTTCTTTGTGTCTAAATCCTGCCAAATATCACAAAGGACTCTTGCATTTCTTTGGCTTTTTCACATTTCCCTTATTTATCATGCTTTGTAATGAATATTCTGATGTGAGCTTTGGTTTTGAGGCTGCAATATAGAGTTCAGGGCACCGGAGGAATGGTCTTTTTCAAACAGGGCACAGCTGTTGGTGTGCTCCAATTCTGGCTATTGTCTTTGTTTTGGGTGCCTCAGCTGAAATTTGGTTTCTTGAGTTTCACTGGGATTGTCAGGTCAATTCAGTCAGAATTCCACAGGCAGTCAGCTTTAGTGGTGGATGAATCTGGGAACTGCCGGTTTCCTTGCAACTAAAAAAAACCCAATATCATTATGGATTCTTGCATTTCTTTGGCTTTTTCTCTTTTTTCTTATTTATCATGGTTTGTAATGAATTTTCTGATGTGAGCTTTGGTTTTGAGGCTGGCATATTGACTTCAGGGCACAAGAGGAAGGTTCTTTTTCAATCAGGGCACAGCTGTTGGCTTGCTCCAATTCTGGCTTGCTGTCATTGTTTTGGGTGCCTCAGCTGATTTGCGGTTTCTTGTGTGGCAATTTCCTAAATGTTTTCGGGGTCTGAGTTGGTTTTGCCTTCTTCCTTCCCAAATTTTGTATTCTGATGCAATACAAGCAAGATTTTGGACAGAGTAGCCATTATGAAAGAAAAAAAAAAACACAGCAAATTGACCTTTCAGGATTAGAAATCCATAGGCAACACAACCAAGATGAGATTCTGTGTTTTGGAAAATGACAGGGAACGCTTCTGCTGAGGTGACAGATTCTAATTCCCTCCAAATGGAGTGTGAGAGCGATTTTGAGGTGAATTCAATCAGAATTCCAAAGTCAGTCTGTGGAAGGGGGGGGGATGAATTGGAAAAAGCCAGTTTCTTTGTGTCTAAATCCTGCCAAATATCACAAAGGACTCTTGGATTTCTTTGGCTTTTTCACATTTCCCTTATTTATCATGGTTTGTAATGGATTTTCTGATGTGAGCTTTGGTTTTGAGTCTGGCATATTGAGTTCAGGGCACAAGAGGAAGGTTCTTTTTCAATCAGGGCACAGCTGTTGGCTTGCTCCACTTCTGGCTTGCTGTCATTGTTTTGGGTGCCTCAGCTGATTTGCGGTTTCTTGTGTGGCAATTTCCTAAATGTTTTCGGGGTCTGAGTTGGTTTTGCCTTCTTCCTTCCCAAATTTTGTATTCTGATGCAATACAAGCAAGCTTTTGGACAGTGTAGCCATTATGAAAGAAAAAAAAAAAAAACACAGCAAATTGACCTTTCAGGATTAGAAATCCATAGGCAACACAACCAAGGTGAGATTCTGTGTTTTGGAAAATGACATGGAATGCTTCTGCTGAGGGGACAGATTCTAATTCCCTCCAAATGGAGTGTGAGAGCGATTTTGAGGTGAATTCAATCAGAATTCCAAAGTCAGTCTGTGGAAGGGGGGATGAATCTGGAAACCGCCAGTTTCTTTGTGTCTAAATCCTGCCAAATATCACAAAGGACTCTTGCATTTCTTTGGCTTTTTCACATTTCCCTTATTTATCATGCTTTGTAATGAATATTCTGATGTGAGCTTTGGTTTTGAGGCTGCAATATAGAGTTCAGGGCACCAGAGGAATGGTCTTTTTCAATCAGGGCACAGCTGTTGGCTTGCTCCAATTCTGGCTTGCTGTCATTGTTTTGGGTGCCTCAGCCGATTTGTGGTTTCTTGAGTGGCAATTTCCTAAATGTTTTCTGGGTCTGAGTCGGTTTTGCCTTCTTATTCCCAAATTTTGTATTCTGATGCAATACAAGCAAGATTTTGGAGAGTAGCCATTATGAAAGAAAAAAAAAAAAAAAACCACAGCGCATTGCCCTTTCAGGATTAGAAATCTACAGGCAACACGACCAAGATGAGTTTCTGTGTTTTGGAAAATGACATGGAACGCTTTTACTGAGGGGACACATTCTTATTCCCTCCAAAATGAGTGTGAGTACGATTTTGAGGTGAATTCAATCAGAATTCCAGAGTCAGTCTGTGGAAGGGGGGGATGAATCTGGAAACAGCCAGTTTCTTTGTGTCTAAATCCTGCCAAATATCACAAAGGACTCTTGCATTTCTTTGGCTTTTTCACATTTCCCTTATTTATCATGGTTTGTAATGAATTTTCTGATGTGAGCTTTGGTTCTGAGGCTGTAATATAGAGTTCAGGGCACCGGAGGAATGGTCTTTTTCAAACAGGGCACAGCTGTTGGTGTGCTCCAATTCTGGCTATTGTCTTTGTTTTGGGTGCCTCAGCTGAAATTTGGTTTCTTGAGTTTCACTGCGATTGTCAGGTTAATTCAGTCAGAATTCCACAGGCAGTCAGCTTTAGTGGTGGATAAATCTGGGAACAGCCGGTTTCCTTGCAACTAAAAAAAACTCAATATCATTATGGATTCTTGCATTTCTTTGGCTTTTTCTCTTTTTTCTTATTTATCATGGTTTGTAATGAATTTTCTGATGTGAGCTTTGGTTTTGAGGCTGGCATATTTTGTTCAGGGCACAAGAGGATGGTTCTTTTTCAATCAGGGCACAGCTGTTGGCGTGCTCCACTTCTGGCTTGCTGTCATTGTTTTGGGTGCCTCAGCTGACTTTTGGTTTCTTGAGTAGCAATTTCCAAAACGTTTTCTGGGTCTGAGTCGGTTTTGTCTTCTTATTCCCAAATTTTGTATTCTGATGCAATACAAGCAAGATTTTGGACAGAGTAGCCATTATGAAAGAAAAAAAAAAAAAACACAGCAAATTGCCCTTTCAGGATTAGAAATCTATAGGCAACACAACCAAGATGAGTTTCTGTGTTTTTAAAAACGACATGGAACGCTTCTGCTGAGTTGACAGATTCTAATTCCCTCCATATTGAGTGTGAGAGTGATTTTGAAGTGAATTCAATCAGAATTCCAAAGTCAGTCTGTGGAAGGGGGGGATGAATCTGGAAACCGCCAGTTTCCTTGTGTCTAAATCCTGCCAAATATCACAAAGGACTCTTGCATTTCTTTGGTTTTTTCACATTTCCCTTATTTATCATGGTTTGTAATGAATTTTCTGATGTGAGCTTTGGTTTTGAGGCTGCAATAAGGAGTTCAGGGCACTGAAGGAATGGTCTTTTTCAAACAGGGTAAAGCTGTTGGCTTGCTCCAATTTTGGCTTGCTGTCATTGTTTTGGGTGCCTCAGCCGATTTGTGGTTTGTTGTGTGGCAATTTCCTAAATGTTTTCTGGGTCTGCGTTGGCTTTGCCTTCTTCCTTCCCAAATTTTGTATTATGACGCAATACAACAAGAGTTTCGGCAGAGTAGCCATTATGAAATAAAAAAACACAACAAATAGGCGTTTGAAGCTTAGAAATCTACAGGTAACACTACCAAGGTGAGTTTTTGTGTTTTGCAAAATAAAATGGAACAATTTGGCTGAGGTGACAGATATTAATTGCCTCCAAAGTGAGTTTCACTGGGATTTTCAGGTTAATTCAGTCAGAATTCCACAGGCAGTTGGCTGGAGGGTTGGATGAATCTGGGAACAGCCTGTTTCCTTGCCACTAAATCAAGCCCAATATCACTAAGAACTCCTGCATTTCTTTGGCTTTTTTTCATTTTTCTTTTTTTCATGGTTTGTTATGAATTTTCTGATGTGAGCTTTGGTTTTGAGGCTGGCATATTGAGTTCAGGGCACAAGAGGAAGGTTCTTTTTCAATCAGGGCACAGCTGTTGGCTTGCTCCACTTCTGGCTTGCTGTCATTGTTTTGGGTGCCTCAGCCGATTTGTGTTTTCTTGTGTGGCAATTTCCTAAATGTTTTCTGGGTCTGAGTTGGTTTTGCCTTCTTCGTTCCCAAATTTTGTGATTCGGACGCAACAGAACCAAGAGTTTGGACAGAGTAGCCATTATGAAATACAAAACACAACAAATAGGCATTTGAAGCATATAAATCTATAGGTAACACGACCAAGGTGAGTTTTTGTGTTTTGGAAAATAAAATGGAACACTTTGGCTGAGGTGACAGATATTAATTCCCTCCAAACTGAGTTTCACTACGATTTTCAGGTTAATTCAGTCAGAATTCCACAGGCATCAGCTGCAGGGGTGGATGAATCCGGGATCATTCGGTATTCTTGAGACTAAATCAAGTCCAATATCATTATGGATTCTTGCATTTTTTTGGCTGTTTTCTCATTTTTCTTATTTATCATGGTTTGTAATGAATTTTCTGATGTGAGCTTTGGTTTTGAGGCTGGCATATTGAGTTCAGGGCTCAAGAGGAAGGTTCTTTTTCAATCAGGGCACAGCTGTTGGCTTGCTCCAATTCTGGCTTGCTGTCATTGTTTTCGTTGCCTCAGCCGATTTGTGGTTTCTTGAGTGGCAATTTCCTAAATGTTTTCTGGGTCTGAGTTGGTTTTTCCTTCTTCCTTCCCAAATTTTGTATTCTGATGCAATACACGCATGTTTTGGAGAGTAGCCATTATGGAAGAAAAAAAAAAAAAACACAGCGCATTGACCTTTCAGGATTAGAAATCTACAGTCAACATGACCAAGATGAGTTTCTGTGTTTTGGAAAATGACATAGAACTCTTCTGCTGAGGGGACAGATTCTAATTCCCTCCAAAATGAGTGTGAGTGCGATTTTGAGGTGAATTCAATCAGAATTCCAGAGTCAGTCTGTGGAAGAGGGGGATGAATCTGGAAACAGCCAGTTTCTTTGTGTCTAAATCCAGCCAAATATCAAAAAGGACTCTTGCATTTCTTTGGCTTTTTCACATTTCCCTTATTTATCATGGTTTGTAATGAATTTCCTGATGTGAGCTTTGGTTTTGAGGCTGCAATATAGAGTTCAGGGCACCAGAGGAATGGTCTTTTTCAAACAGGACACAGCTGTTTGTGTGCTCCAATTCTGGCTATTGTCTTTGTTTTGGGTGCCTCAGCTGAAATTTGGTTTCTTGAGTTTCACTGTGATTGTCAGGTTAATTCAGTCAGAATTCCACAGGCAGTCAGCTTTAGTGGTAGATGAATCTGGGAACAGCCGGTTTCCTTGCAACTAAATCAAACCCAATATCATTATGGATTCTTGCATTTCTTTGGCTTTGTTCTCTTTTTTTTTATTTATCATGGTTTCTAATGAATTTTCTGATGTGAGCTTTGGTTTTGAGGCTGCAATATGGAGTTCAGGGCACAAGAGGATGGTTCTTTTTCAATCAGGGCACAGCTGTTGGCTTGCTCCACTTCTGTCTTGCTGTCATTGTTTTGAGTGCCTCAGCCGATTTGTGGTTTCTGTGTGGCAATTTCACAAATGTTTTCTGGGTCTGAGTTGGCTTTGCCTTCTTCCTTCCCAAATTTTGTATTCTGATGCAATGCAAAGAAGAGTTTGTGTAGAGTAGCCATTATGAAATAAAAAACACAACAAATAGGCATTTGAAGCTTAGAAATCTACAGGTAAAATGACCAAGGTGAGTTTTTTTGTTTTGGAAAAATAAGTGGAACACTTTGGCTGAGGTGACAGATATTACTTGCCTCCAAACTGAGTTTTACTGTGATTTTCAGGTTAATTCAGTCAGAATTCCACAGGCAGTCAGCTGGAGGGGTGGATGAATCTGGGAACAGCCGGTTTCCTTGCAACTAAATCAAACCCAATATCATTATGGATTCTTGCATTTCTTTGGCTTTTTCTCTTTTTTTTTATTTAACATGGTTTGTAATGAATTTTCTGATGTGAGCTTTGGTTTTGAGGCTGGCATATTGAGTTCAGGGCTCAAGAGGAAGGTTCTTTTTCAATCAGGGCACAGCTGTTGGCTTGCTCCAATTCTGGCTTGCTGTCATTGTTTTCGTTGCCTCAGCCGATTTGTGGTTTCTTGAGTGGCAATTTCCTAAATGTTTTCTGGGTCTGAGTTGGTTTTTCCTTCTTCCTTCCCAAATTTTGTATTCTGATGCAATACACGCATGTTTTGGAGAGTAGCCATTATGGAAGAAAAAAAAAAAAAACACAGCGCATTGACCTTTCAGGATTAGAAATCTACAGTCAACATGACCAAGATGAGTTTCTGTGTTTTGGAAAATGACATAGAACTCTTCTGCTGAGGGGACAGATTCTAATTCCCTCCAAAATGAGTGTGAGTGCGATTTTGAGGTGAATTCAATCAGAATTCCAGAGTCAGTCTGTGGAAGAGGGGGATGAATCTGGAAACAGCCAGTTTCTTTGTGTCTAAATCCAGCCAAATATCAAAAAGGACTCTTGCATTTCTTTGGCTTTTTCACATTTCCCTTATTTATCATGGTTTGTAATGAATTTCCTGATGTGAGCTTTGGTTTTGAGGCTGCAATATAGAGTTCAGGGCACCAGAGGAATGGTCTTTTTCAAACAGGACACAGCTGTTTGTGTGCTCCAATTCTGGCTATTGTCTTTGTTTTGGGTGCCTCAGCTGAAATTTGGTTTCTTGAGTTTCACTGTGATTGTCAGGTTAATTCAGTCAGAATTCCACAGGCAGTCAGCTTTAGTGGTAGATGAATCTGGGAACAGCCGGTTTCCTTGCAACTAAATCAAACCCAATATCATTATGGATTCTTGCATTTCTTTGGCTTTGTTCTCTTTTTTTTTATTTATCATGGTTTCTAATGAATTTTCTGATGTGAGCTTTGGTTTTGAGGCTGCAATATGGAGTTCAGGGCACAAGAGGATGGTTCTTTTTCAATCAGGGCACAGCTGTTGGCTTGCTCCACTTCTGTCTTGCTGTCATTGTTTTGAGTGCCTCAGCTGATTTGCGGTTTCTTGTGTGGCAATTTCACAAATGTTTTCTGGGTCTGAGTTGGCTTTGCCTTCTTCCTTCCCAAATTTTGTATTCTGATGCAATGCAAAGAAGAGTTTGTGTAGAGTAGCCATTATGAAATAAAAAACACAACAAATAGGCATTTGAAGCTTAGAAATCTACAGGTAAAATGACCAAGGTGAGTTTTTTTGTTTTGGAAAAATAAGTGGAACACTTTGGCTGAGGTGACAGATATTACTTGCCTCCAAACTGAGTTTTACTGTGATTTTCAGGTTAATTCAGTCAGAATTCCACAGGCAGTCAGCTGGAGGGGTGGATGAATCTGGGAACAGCCGGTTTCCTTGCAACTAAATCAAACCCAATATCATTATGGATTCTTGCATTTCTTTGGCTTTTTCTCTTTTTTTTTATTTAACATGGTTTGTAATGAATTTTCTGATGTGAGCTTTGGTTTTGAGGCTGGCATATTGAGTTCAGGGCACAAGAGGAAGGTTCTTTTTCAATCAGGGCACAGCTGTTGGCTTGCTCCAATTCTGGCTTGCTGTCATTGTTTTGGGTGCCTCAGCCGATTTGTGGTTTCTTGAGTGGCAATTTCCTAAATGTTTTCTGGGTCTGAGTCGGTTTTGCCTTCTTATTCCCAAATTTTGTATTCTGATGCAATACAAGCAAGATTTTGGAGAGTAGCCATTATGAAAGAAAAAAAAAAAAAAAAACACAGCGCATTGCCCTTTCAGGATTAGAAATCTACAGGCAAAACGACCAAGATGAGTTTCTGTGTTTTGGAAAATGACATGGAACGCTTCTGCTGAGGGGACAGATTCTAATTCCCTCCCAAATGAGTGTGAGTGCGATTTTGTGGTGAATTCAATCAGAATTCCAGAGTCAGTCTGTGGAAGGGGGGGATGAATCTGGAAATAGCCAGTTTCTTTGTGTCTAAATCCTGCCAAATATCACAAAGGACTCTTGCATTTCTTTGGCTTTTTCACATTTCCCTTATTTATCATGGTTTGTAATGAATTTTCTGATGTGAGCTTAGGTTTTGAGGCTGCAATATAGAGTTCAGGGCACCGGAGGAATGGTCTTTTTCAAACAGGGCACAGCTGTTGGTGTGCTCCAATTCTGGCTATTGTCTTTGTTTTGGGTGCCTCAGCTGAAATTTGGTTTCTTGAGTTTCACTGGGATTGTCAGGTTAATTCAGTTAGAATTCCACAGGCAGTCAGCTTTAGTGGTGGATGAATCTGGGAACAGCCGGTTTCCTTGCAACTAAAAAAAAACCCAATATCATTATGGATTCTTGCATTTCTTTGGCTTTTTCTCTTTTTTCTTATTTATCATGGTTTGTAATGAATTTTCTGATGTGAGCTTTGGTTTTGAGGCTGGCATATTGAGTTCAGGGCACAAGAGGAAGGTTCTTTTTCAATCAGGGCACAGCTGTTGGCTTGCTCCACTTCTGGCTTACTGTCATTGTTTTGGGTGCCTCAGCTGATTTGCGGTTTCTTGTGTGGCAATTTCCTAAATGTTTTCGGGGTCTGAGTTGGTTTTGCCTTCTTCCTTCCCAAATTTTGTATTCTGATGCAATACAAGCAAGATTTTGGACAGAGTAGCCATTATGAAAGAAAAAAAAAAAAACAGCAAATTGACCTTTCAGGATTAGAAATCCATAGGCAACACAAGCAAGATGAGATTCTGTGTTTTGGAAAATGACAGGGAATGCTTCTGCTGAGGTGACAGATTCTAATTCCCTCCAAATGGAGTGTGAGAGTGATTTTGAGGTGAATTCAATGAGAATTCCAAAGTCAGTCTGTGGAAGGGGGGGATGAATCTGGAAACAGCCAGTTTCTTTGTGTCTAAATCCTGCCAAATATCACAAAGGACTCTTGCATTTCTTTGGCTTTTTCACATTTCCCTTATTTATCATGGTTTGTAATGAATTTTCTGATGTGAGCTTTGGTTTTGAGGCTGGCATATTGAGTTCAGGGCACAAGAGGAAGGTTCTTTTTCAATCAGGGCGCAGCTGTTGGCTTGCTCCAATTCTGGCTTGCTGTCATTGTTTTGGGTGCCTCAGCCGATTTGTGGTTTCTTGAGTGCCAATTTCCTAAATGTTTTCTGGGTCTGAGTCGGTTTTGCCTTCTTATTCCCAAATTTTGTATTCTGATGCAATACAAGCAAGATTTTGGAGAGTAGCCATTATGAAAGTAAAAAAAAAAAAAAAAAAAAAACACAGCGCATTGCCCTTTCAGGATTAGAAATCTACAGGCAACACGACCAAGATGAGTTTCTGTGTTTTGGAAAATGACATGGAACGCTTCTGCTGAGGGGACAGATTCTAATTCCCTCCCAAATGAGTGTGAGTGCGATTTTGAGGTGAATTCAATCAGAATTCCAGAGTCAGTCTTTGGAAGGGGGAGATGAATCTGGAAACAGCCAGTTTCTTTGTGTCTAAATCCAGCCAAATATCACAAAGGACTCTTGCATTTCTTTGGCTTTTTCACATTTCCCTTATTTATCATGGTTTGTAATGAATTTTCTGATGTGAGCTTTGGTTTTGAGGCTGCAATATAGAGTTCAGGGCACCGGAGGAATGGTCTTTTTCAAACAGGGCACAGCTGTTGGTGTGCTCCAATTCTGGCTATTGTCTTTGTTTTGGGTGCCTCAGCTGAAATTTGGTTTCTTGAGTTTCACTGGGATTGTCAGATTAATTCAGTCAGAATTCCACAGGCAGTCAGCTTTAGTGGTGGATGAATCTGGGAACAGCCGGTTTCCTTGCAACTAAAAAAAAAACCCAATATCATTATGGATTCTTGCATTTCTTTGGCTTTTTCACTTTTTTCTTATTTATCATGGTTTGTAATGAATTTTCTGATGTGAGCTTTGGTTTTGAGGCTGGCATATTGAGTTCAGGGCACAAGAGGATGGTTCTTTTTCAATCAGGGCACAGCTGTTGGCTTGCTCCAATTCTGGCTTGCTGTCATTGTTTTGGGTGCCTCAGCTGATTTGCGGTTTCTTGTGTGGCAATTTCCTAAATGTTTTCGGGGTCTGAGTTGGTTTTGCCTTCTTCCTTCCAAATTTTGTATTCTGATGCAATACAAGCAAGATTTTGGACAGAGTAGCCATTATGAAAGAAAAAAAAAAAAACACAGCAAATTGACCTTTCAGGATTAGAAATCCATAGGCAACACAAGCAAGATGAGATTCTGTGTTTTGGAAAATGACAAGGAACGCTTCTGCTGAGGTGACAGATTCTAATTCCCTCCAAATGGAGTGTGAGAGCGATTTTGAGGTGAATTCAATCAGAATTCCAAAGTCCGTCTGTGGAAGGGGGGGATGAATCTGGAAACAGCCAGTTTCTTTGTGTCTAAATCCTGCCAAATATCACAAAGGACTCTTGCATTTCTTTGGCTTTTTTACATTTCCCTTATTTATTATGCTTTGTAATGAATATTCTGATGTGAGCTTTGGTTTTGAGGCTGGCATATTGAGTTCAGGGCACAAGAGGAAGGTTCTTTTTCAATCAGGGCACAGCTGTTGGCTTGCTCCAATCTGGCTTGCTGTCATTGTTTTGGGTGCCTCAGCCGATTTGTGGTTTCTTGAGTGGCAATTTCCTAAATGTTTTCTGGGTCTGAGTCGGTTTTGCCTTCTTATTCCCAAATTTTGTATTCTGATGCAATGCAAAGAAGAGTTTGTACAGAATAGCCATTATGAAATAAAAAACACAACAAATAGGCGTTGGAAGCTTAGAAATCTACAGGTAACATGACCAAGGTGAGTTTTTGTGTTTATGAAAATAAAATGGAATACTTTGGCTGAGGTGACAGATATTAATGGCCTCCAAACTGAGTTTCACTGTGATTTTCAGGTAAATTCAGTCAGAATTCCAAAGGCAGTCAGCTGGAGGGGTGGATGAATCCAGGAACAGCCGGTTTCCTAGCGACTAAATCAAGCCCTATATCATTATGGATTCTTGCATTTTTTTGGCTTTTTTCTCTTTTTTCTTATTTATCATGGTTTGTAATGAATTTTCTGATGTGAGCTTTGGTTTTGAGGCTGGCATATTGACTTCAGGGCACAAGAGGAAGGTTCTTTTTCAATCAGGGCACAGCTGTTGGCTTGCTCCACTTCTGGCTTGCTGTCATTGTTTTGGGTGCCTCAGCTGATTTGTGGTTTCTTGAGTGGCAATTTCCTAAATGTTTTCGGGGTCTGAGTTGGTTTTGCCTTCTTCCTTCCCAAATTTTGTATTCTGATGCAATACAAGCAAGATTTTGGACAGAGTAGCCATTATGAAAGAAAAAAAAAAACACAGCAAATTGACCTTTCAGGATTAGAAATCCATAGGCAACACAACCAAGATGAGATTCTGTGTTTTGGAAAATGACATGGAACGCTTCTGCTGAGGGGACAGATTCTAATTCCCTCCAAAATGAGTGTGAGTGCGATTTTGAGGTGAATTCAATCCAAATTCCAAAGTCAGTCTGTGGAAGGGGGGGATGAATCTGGAAACAGCCAGTTTCTTTGTGTCTACATCCAGCCAAATATCAAAAAGGACTCTTGCATTTCTTTGGCTTTTTCACATTTCCCTTATTTATCATGGTTTGTAATGAATTTTCTGATGTGAGCTTTGGTTTTGAGGCTGCAATATGGCGTTCAGGGCACTGGAGGAATGGTCTTTTTCAATCAGGGCACAGCTGTTGACTTGCTCCAATTCTGGCTATTGTCTTTGTTTTGGGTGCCTCAGCTGAAATTTGGTTTCTTGAGTTTCACTGCGATTGTCAGGTTAATTCAGTCAGAATTCCACAGGCAGTCAGCTGGAGGGGTGGATGAATCTGGGAACAGCCGGTTTCCTTGCAACTAAATCAAACCCAATATGATTATGGATTCTTGCATTTCTTTGGCTTTTTTCTCTTTTTTCTTATTTATCATGGTTTGTAATGAATTTTCTGATGTGAGCTTTGGTTTTGAGGCAGCAATATGGAGTTCAGGGCACAAGAGGATGGTTCATTTTCAATCAGGACACAGATGTTGGCTTGCTCCAATTAAGGCTTGCTGTCATTGTCTTGAGTGCCTCAGCCGATTTGTGGTTTCTTGTGTGGCAATTTCCCAAATGTTTTCGGGGTCTGAGTTGGCTTTGCCTTCTTCCTTCCCAAATTTTGTATTCTGATGCAATGCAAAGAAGAGTTTGTACAGAATAGCCATTATGAAATAAAAAACACAACAAATAGGCGTTGGAAGCTTAGAAATCTACAGGTAACATGACCAAGGTGAGTTTTTGTGTTTATGAAAATAAAATGGAATACTTTGGCTGAGGTGACAGATATTAATGGCCTCCAAACTGAGTTTCACTGCGATTTTCAGGTAAATTCAGTCAGAATTCCACAGGCAGTCAGCTGGAGGGGTGGATGAATCCAGGAACAGCCGGTTTCCTAGCGACTAAATCAAGCCCTATATCATTATGGATTCTTGCATTTTTTTGGCTTTTTTCTCTTTTTTCTTATTTATCATGGTTTGTAATGAATTTTCTGATGTGAGCTTTGGTTTTGAGGCTGGCATATTGAGTTCAGGGCACAAGAGGAAGGTTCTTTTTCAATCAGGGCACAGCTGTTGGCTTGCTCCACTTCTGGCTTGCTGTCATTGTTTTGGGTGCCTCAGCTGATTTGTGGTTTCTTGAGTGGCAATTTCCTAAATGTTTTCGGGGTCTGAGTTGGTTTTGCCTTCTTCCTTCCCAAATTTTGTATTCTGATGCAATACAAGCAAGATTTTGGACAGAGTAGCCATTATGAAAGAAAAAAAAAAACACAGCAAATTGACCTTTCAGGATTAGAAATCCATAGGCAACACAACCAAGATGAGATTCTGTGTTTTGGAAAATGACATGGAACGCTTCTGCTGAGGGGACAGATTCTAATTCCCTCCAAAATGAGTGTGAGTGCGATTTTGAGGTGAATTCAATCCAAATTCCAAAGTCAGTCTGTGGAAGGAGGGGATGAATCTGGAAACAGCCAGTTTCTTTGTGTCTACATCCAGCCAAATATCAAAAAGGACTCTTGCATTTCTTTGGCTTTTTCACATTTCCCTTATTTATCATGGTTTGTAATGAATTTTCTGATGTGAGCTTTGGTTTTGAGTCTGCAATATGGAGTTCAGGGTACAAGAGGATGGTTCTTTTTCAATCAGGGCACAGCTGTTGGCTTGCTCCAATTCTGGCTTGCTGTCATTGTTTTGAGTGCCTCAGCCGATTTGTGGTTTCTTGTGTGGCAATTTCCCAAATGTTTTCGGGGTCTGAGTTGGCTTTGCCTTCTTCCTTCCCAAATTTTGTATTCTGATGCAATGCAAAGAAGAGTTTGTACAGAATAGCCATTATGAAATAAAAAACACAACAAATAGGTGTTTGAAGCTTACAAATCTACAGGTAACATGACCAAGGTGAGTTTTTGTGTTTTGGAAAATACAATGGAACACTTTGGCTGAGATGACAGATATTAATTGCATCCAAACTGAGTTTCACTGCGATTTTCAGGTTAATTCAGTCAGAATTCCACAGGCAGTCAGCTGGAGTGTTGGATGAATCCGGGAACAGCCGGTTTCCTTGCAACTAAATCAAACCCAATATCATTATGGATTCTTGCATTTCTTTGGCTTTGTTCTAATTTTTCTTATTTATCCTGGTTTGTAATGAAGTTTCTGATGCTAGCTTTGGATTTGAGGCTGGCATTTGTAGTTCAGGGCATAAGAGGAAGTTTCTTATTCAATCAGGGCACAGCTGTTGGCGTGCTCCAATTCTGGCTTGCTGTCATTCGTTTGGGTGCCTCAGCTGACTTTTGGTTTCTTGAGTGAAAATTTCCTAAATGTTTTCTGGGTCTGAGTTGGTGTTGCCTTCTTCCTTCCCAAATTTTGTATTCTGCAACAATACAAACAAGTGTTTGGGCAGAGTAGCCATTATGAAATAGAAAACACAACAAATAGGCGTTGGAAGCATAGAAATCTACAGGTAACACGACCAAGGTGAGTTTTTGTGTTTTGGAAAATCAAATGGAACACTTTGGCTGAGGTGACAGATATTAATTGCCTCCAAACTGAGTTTCACTGCGATTTTGAGGTTAATTCAGTCAGAATTCCACAGGCAGTCAGCTGGAGGGGAGGATGCATCCGGGAACGGCCTGTTTCCTTGCAACTAAATCAAGCCCAATATCATTATGGATTCTTGCATTGCTTTGGCTTTTCTCTCACTTTTCTTATTTATCATGGTTTGTAATGAATGTTCTGATGTGAGTTTTGCTTTTGAGGCTCACATATTGAGTAAGGGCACTGGATTAATGGTCTTTTTCCATCAGGGCACAGCTGTTGGCTTGCTCCAATTCTGGCTTGCTGTCCTTGTTTTGGGTGCCTCAGCTCACTTTAGGTGTCTTGAGCGGCAATTTTATAAATGTTTTCTGGGTCTCAGTTGGTTTTGCCTTCTTCCTTCCCAAATTTTGTACTCTGACGCAATACAAACAAGAGTGTGGGTAGAGTATTCGTTATAAAATAAACAGCACAAGAAATAGGCATTTGAAGCTTAGAAATCTACAGGTAGCATGACCAAGGTGAGTTTTTGTGTATTGGAAAATAAAATGGAACACTTTGGCTGAGGTGACAGATATTAATTGCCTCCAAACCGAGTTTCACTGCGATTTTCATGTTAATTCAGTCAGAAACCACAGACACTCAGCTGGGAGTTGTGGATGAATCTGCAACCAGCCAGCAATAAGGGAATAAATCAAGCCCAATATCACTAAGAACTCCTGCATTTCTTTGGCTTTTTTCTCTTTTTTCTTATTTATCATGGTTTGTAATGAATTTTCTGATGTGAGCTTTGGTTTTGAGGCTGGCATATTGAGTTCAGGGCACAAGAGGAAGGTTCTTTTTCAATCAGGGCACAGCTGTTGGCTTGCTCCAATTCTGGCATGCTGACATTTTTTTGGGTGCCTCAGCCGATTTGTGATTTCTTGAGCGGCAATTTCCTAAATGTTTTCTGGGTCTGAGTTGGTTTTGCCTTCTTCCTTCCCAAATTTTGTATTCTGACACAATACAAACAAGAGTTTGGGCAGAGCAGCCATTATGAAATAAAAAACACTACACATAGGTGTTTGAAGCTTAGAAATCTACAGATAACACGACCAAGGTGAGTTTTTGTGTTATGAAAAATCAAATGGAACACTTTGGCTGAGGTGACAGATATCAATTGCCTCCAAACTGAGTTTCCCTGTGATTTTCAGGTTAATTCAGTCAGAATTCCACAGGCAGGCAGTTGGAGGGGTGGATGAATCCGGGAACAGCCCGTTTCCTTGCGACTAAATCCAGCTCAATATCATTATGGATTCTTGCATTTCTTGCCATTTTTCTCATTTTTCTTATGTATCGTAGTTTGTAATGAATTTCCTGATGTGAGCTTTGGTTTTGAGGCTGGAATATGGAGTACAGGGTACCGGAAGAATGGCCTTTTTCAATCAGGACTCAGCTGATTGCCTGCTCCATTTTTGGCTTGCTGTCATGGTTTTGGGAGCCTCAGCTGACTTTTGGTTTCTTGAGTGGCAATTTCCTAAATGTTTTCTGGGTCTGAGTTGGCTTTGCTTTCTACCTTCCGAAATTTTGTATGTTGATGCAATACAAGCAAGATTTTGAACAGAGTAGCCATTATGAAATAAAAAACACAACAAATAAGCGTTTGAAGCTTTGAAATCTATAGGTAACATGACCAAAGTGAGTTTTTCTATTTTTGGAAAATAAAATGGAACACTTTGGCTAAGGTGACAGATATTAATTGTCTCCAAACCGAATTTCACTGCCATTTTGAGGTTAATTCAGTCAGAATCCCTATTCACTCAGCTGGGAGTTGTGGATGAATCTGGAAACAGCTGTTTACTTAGGAATAAATCAAGCCCAATATCACTAAGATCTCCTGCATTTCTTTGACTTTTTTCTGATTTTTCCTATTTATCATGGTTTGAAATGAATTTTCTGATGTGAGCTTTGGTTTTGTGGCTGGCATATTGAGTTTAGGGCACAAGAGGAAGGTTCTTTTTCAATCAGGGCACAGCTGTTGGCGTGCTCCAATTCTGGCTTGCTGTCATTTTTTTGGGTTCCTTAGCTGATTTGTGGATTCTTTTTCTGCAGTTTCCTAAATGTTTTCTGGGTCTGAGTCGGCTTTGCCTTCTTATTCCCAAATTTTGTATTCTGATGCAATACAAGCAAGATTTTGGACAGAGTAGCCATTATGAAAGAAAAAAAAAAAAAAACACAGCGCATTGCCCTTTCAGGATTAGAAATCTATAGGCAACACGACCAAGATGAGTTTCTGTGTTTTGTAAAATGACATGGAACACTTCTGCTGAGGTGACAGATACTATTTCCCTCCAAATTGAGTGTGAGTGCGATTTTGAGGTGAATTGAGTCAGAATTCCAAAGTCAGTCTGTGGAAGGGGGGGATGAATCTGGAAACAGCCAGTTTCCTTGTGTCTAAATCCTGCCAAATATCACAAAGGACTCTTGCATTTCTTTGGTTTTTTCACATTTCCCTTATTTATCATTGTTTGTAATGATTTTTTTTTGTGAGCTTTGGTTTTGAGGCTGGAATATGGAGTTCAGGACACTGGATTAATGGTCTTGTTCAATCAGAGCACAGCTGTTGGCTTGCTCCAATTCTGGCTTGCTTTCAAGGTTTTGGGTGCCTCAGCCCATTTGTGGTTTCTTTGCGGCAATTTCCTAAATGTTTTCTGGGTCTGAGTTGGTTTTGCCTTCTTCCTCCCCAAATTTTGTATTCTGGCATAATACAAACAAGAGTTTGGACAGAGTAGCCATTATGAAATAAAAAATACAACAAATATGCGTTTGAAGCTTGTATATGTACTGGTCACAAGACCAAGGTAAGTTTTTTGTTTTCGAAAATAAAATTGAACACTCTGGCTGAGGTGACAGATATTAATTGCCTCCAAAACCGAGTTTCACTGCGATTTTTTTGTTAATTCATTCAGAATCCAAAGACACTCATTTGGGAGGTGTGGATGAATCTGGAAACAGCCGTTTACATGGCCATAAATCAAGCCCAATATCCCTAAGAGCTCCGGCATTTCTTAGGTTTTTTCTCATTTTTCTTATTTATCATGGTTTGTAATGAATTTTCTGATGTGAGCTTTGGTTTTGAGGCTGGCATACTGAGTTTAGGGCACAAGAGGAAGGTTATTTTTCAATCAGGGCACAGCTGTTTCCTTTCTCAATTCTGGCTTGCTGTCATTGTTGTGGGTGCCTCAGCTGACTTTTGGTTTCTTGAGTGGCAATTTCCTAAATGTTTTCTGGGTCTGAGTTGGTTTTGCCTTCTTCCTTCCCAAATTTTGCATTCTGACGCAATACAAACAAGAGTTTGGACAGAGTAGCAATTATGAAATAAAAAACACAACAAATAGGAATTTCAAGTTTGAAATCTACAGGTAAGAAGACGAAGGTGAGTTTTTGAGTTTTGGAAAATAAAATGGAACACTTTGGCTGAGGTGACAGATATTAATTGCCTCCAAACCGAGTTTCACTGCTATTTTCATGTTAATTCAGTCAGAAGCCACAGACACTCAGCTGGGAGGTGTGGATGAATCTGGAAACAGCCGTATACATGGCAATAAATCAAGCCCAATATTACTAAGAACTCCTGCATTTCTTTGGCTTTTTTCTCATTTTTCTTATTTATCATGGTTTGTAATGAATTTTCTGATGTGAGCTTTTGTTTTGAGGCTGGCATATTGAGTTCAGGGCACAAGAGGAAGGTTCTTTTCAATCAGGGCACAGGTGTTGGCTTGCTCCAATTCTGGCTTGCTGTCATTGTTTTGGGTGCCTCAGCCGATTAGTGGTTTCTTGAGCAGTAATTTCCTAAATGTTTTCGGGGTCTGAGTCGGTTTTACCTTCTTCCTTCCCAAATTTTGTATTCTCATGCAATACAAGCAAGATTTTGACAGAGTAGCCATTATGAAAGAAAAAATAACACAGCAAATTGCCCTTTCAGGATTAGAAATCTACAGGCAACTCGACCAAGATGAGTTTCTGTGTTTTGGAAAATGACATGGAACGCTTCTGCTGAGGGGACACATACTAATTCCCTCCAAATTGAGTGTGAGTGCGATTTTGAGGTGAATTCAATCAGAATTCCAAAGTCAGTCTGTGGAAGGGGATATGAATCTGGAAACAGCCAGTTTCCTTGTGTCTGAATCCAGCCAATTATCACAAAGGACTCTTGCATTTCTTTGGCTTTTTCACATTTCCCTTATTTATCATGGTTTGTAATGAATTTTCTGATGTGAGCTTTGGTTTTGAGGCTGGAATATGGAGTTCAGGGCACAGGAGGAATGGTCTTTTTCAAACAGGGCACAGTTGTTGCCTTGCTCCCATTTTGCCTTGCTGTCATTGTTTTGGGTGCCTCAGCTGACTTTTGGTTTCTTGAGCGGCAATTTCCTAAATGTTTTCTGGGTCTGAGTTGGTTTTGCCTTCTTCCTTCCCAAATTTTGTATTCTACCACAATACAAACAAGAGTTTGGGCACAGTAGCCATTATGAAATAAAGAACACAACAAATAGGTGTTTGAAGCTTAGAAGTCTACAGGTAACTCGACCAAGGTGAGTTTTTGTGTTTTGGAAAATGAAGTGGAACACTTTGGCTGAGGTGACAGATATTAATTGCCTCCAAACTGAGTTTCACTGTGATTTTCAGGTTAATTCAGTCAGAATTCCACAGGCAGTCAGCTGCAGGGGCGGATGAATCCGGGACAGCCGGTTTCCTTGCAGCTAAATCAAGCCCAATATCATTATGGATTCTTGCAATTCTTTGGCTTTTTTCTCATTTTTCTATTTATCATGGTTTGTAATGAATTTTCTGATGTGAGCTTTGGTTTTGAGGCTTGAATATGGAGTTCAGGCACTGGATTAATGGTCTTTTTCAATCAGGGCACAGCTGTTGGCTTGCTCAAGTTCTGGATTGCTGTCATTGTTTTGGGTGCCTCAGCTGACTTTAGGTTTCTTGAGCGGCAATTTCCTAAATGTTTTCTGAGTCTCAGTTGGATATGCCTTCTTCCTTCCCAAATTTTGTATTCTGACACAATATAAACAAGAGTTTAGACAGAGTAGCCATTATGAAATAAACAACACAACAAATAGCCGTTTGAAGCTTAGAAATCTACAGGTAACACGACCAAGGTGAGTTTTTGTGTTTTGGAAAATAAAATGGAACACTTTGGCTGAGGTGACAGATAGTAATTGCCTCCAAACCGAGTTTCACTGTGATTTTCATGTTAATTCAGTCAGAAACTACAGACATTCAGCTGGGAGGTATGGATGAATCTGGAAACAGCCATTAACAAGGGAATGATTCAAGACCAATATCACTAAGAACTCCTGAATTTCTTTGGATTTTTTAGGATTTTTCTTATTTTTCATGGTTTGTAATGAATTTTCTGATGTGAGCTTTGGTTTTGAGGCTGCAATATGGATTTCAGGGCACCGGAGGAATGGTCTTTTTCAATCAGGTAACAGCTGTTGGCTTAATCCAATTCTGTCTTGCTTTCAAGGTTTTGAGTGCCTCAGTGTCCTTCAGTTTCTTGAGTGGCAATTTCCTAAATGTTTTCTGAATCTCAGTTGGTTTTGCCTTCTTCCTTCCCAAATTTTGTATTCTGACGCAATACAAACAAGAGTTTGGACAGAGTAGCCATTTTGAAATAAACAACACAACAAATAGGCATTTGAAGCTTAGAAATCTACAGGTAACACGACCAAGGTGAGGTTTTGTCTTTTGCAAAATACAATGGAACACTTTGGCTGAGGTGACAAATATTAATTGCCTCCAAACTGAGTTTCACTGCGATTTTCAGGATAATACAGTCAGAATTCCAGAGGCAGTCAGCTGAGGGTTAATGAAACCGGGAATAGCCGGTTTCCTTGCGACTAAATCAAGCCCAATATCATTATGGATTCTTCCATTTCTTTGGCTTTTTTCTCATTTTTCTTATTTATCATGGTTTGTAATAAATTTCCTGATGTGAGCTTTGGTTTTGAGGCTGCAATATGGAGTTCAGGGCACAAGAGGAAGGTTCTGTTTCCATCAGGGCACAGCTGTTGGCTTGCTCCAATTCTGGCTTGTTGTCATTGTTTGGTGTGCCTCAGCTGACTTTTGGTTTTTTGAGCTGCAATTTCCTGAAAGTTTTCTGGGTCTGAGTTGGTTTTGCCTTCTTCCTTCCCAAATTTTATATTCTGTCGCCATTCAAACAAAAGCTAGGACAGAGCAGCCATTATGAAATAAAAAACACAACAAATAGGCTTATGAAGCTTAGAAATCTACAGGTAACAAGAGCAAGGTGAGGTTTTCTGTTTTAGAAAATAAAATGGAACACTTTGGCTGAGGTGACAGATATTAATTGCCTCCAAACTGAGTTTCACTGCGATTTTCAGGTTAGTTAGGTCAGAATTCCACAGGCCGTCACCTGGAGGGGTGGATGAATCTGGGAATAGCTGGTTTCTTTGCGACTAAATCCAGCCAAATACCACAAAGCCTCTTGTATTTCTTCGGCTTTTTTCTCCTTTTTCTTATTTATCATGGTTTGTAAGATTTTGGACAGAGTAGCCATTATGAAAGAAAAAAAAAAAAAACACAGCAAATTGCCCTTTCAGGATTAGAAATCTACAGGCAACATGATCAAGATGAGTTTCTTTGTTTTGGAAAGTGACATGGAACCCTTCTGCTGAGGGGACAGATTCTAATTCCCTCCAAATTGAGTGTGAGTGCGATTTTGATGTAAATTCAATCAGAATTCCAAAGTCAGTCTGTGGAAGGGGGGGATGAATCTGGATACAGCCAGTTTCCTTGTGTCTAATCCATTCAAATATCACAAAGGACTCTTGCATTTCTTTGGCTTTTTCACATTTCCCTTATTTATCATGGTTTGTAATGAATTTTCTGATGTGAGCTTCGGTTTTGAGGCTGCAATATGGAGTTCAGGGTAACGGAGGAATGGTCTTTTTCAAACAGGGCACAGCTGTTGGCTTGCTCCAATTTTGGATTGCTGTCATTGCTTTGGGTGCCTCAGCTGACTTTTGGTTTCTTGAGCGGCAATTTCCTAAATGTTTTCTGGGTCTGAGTTGGTTTTGCCTTCTTCCTTCCCACATTTTGTATTCTGACACAATGCAAACAAGAGTTTGGGCACAGTAGCCAGTATGAAATAAAAAACACAACAAAAAAACAGCCGGTTTCCTTGCGACTAAATCAAGCCCATTATCATTATGGATTCTTGCATTTCTTGGCTTTTTTTGCATTTTTCTTATTTATCATGGTTTGTAATGAATTTTCTGATGTGAGCTTTGGTTTTGAGGCTGGCATGTTGAGTTCGGGGCACTGGATTAATGGTCTTTTTCAAACAGGGCACAGCTGTTGTCTAGCTCCAATTCTATCTTTCTTTCAAGGTTTTGGGTGCCTCAGCAGATGTGTGGTTTCTTGAGTGGCAATTTCCTAAATGTTTTCGGGGTCTGAGTTGGTTTTGCCTTCTTCCTTCCGAAATTTGTATTCTGAGGCAATACAAACAAGAGTTTGGACAGAGTAGCCATTATGAAAGAAAAAACAAAAACAAATAGGCATTTGTAGCTTAGAAATCTACAGGTAACACGACCAAGGTGAGTTTTTGTGTTTTGGAAAATCAAATGGAACACTTTGGCTGAGGTGACAGATATCAATAGCCTCTAAACTGAGTTTCACTGCGAATATCAGGTTAATTCAGTCAGAATTCCACAGGCAGTCAGCTGGAGGGGTGGATGAATCCTGCAACAGTTGGTTTCCTTGTGACTAAATCCTACCCAATATCACTAAGAACTGGCGCATTTCTTTGCTCATTTCTCATTTTTCTTATTTATCCTGGTTTGTAATGAATTTTCTGATGTGAGCTTCGATTTTGAGGCTGGCATATTGAGTTCAGGGCACCAGAGGAAGGTTCTTTTTCAAACAGGGCACAGCTGTTGTCTAGCTCCAATTCTATCTTTCTTTCAAGGTTTTGGGTGCCTCAGCAGATGTGTGGTTTCTTGAGCGGCAATTTCCTAAATGTTTT